>NC_063207.1:20098057-20398057 GCF_017589495.1 Alosa alosa | reverse complement strand
TAATACATTTTTAAGGCCAAAATAGTGTACTGTTACCATGAGTTGATAGTTTTGGCTTGAAAACAGCCATTAGGTGAAACACAATCTGACAGGAGCCGAGAAAACAAAACAGAAATACCACATGTATGTGTTTGTGTATTTACAAAAAAATAGCAGACTTTGAAAACAAAGATGTAACATATCATAGTACTTCACACAATGCTTATTAAATAACTAAACAGAAATTGTGTCAAACATGTGTGAATTCACCACAGTTGCAAAATATCAGTTGGTTAAATTCATTTCATTACACTGGCCAAAACCAGATGTTGCTACATTAGGTATGAAATAAGTTTTGACAGCATATACACACATGGATAATACATTCTTCACTTTGATGAGTAAAAAAGGTCACACATAATCAATTTTTAAGTTATATTCTAGTCTGGATTATAACTGGGCATTTTTAAGTAACAACTGGCTCTGATGCTAGCCAAGTTCTCCATGTAGAGCTAGAAGTTTAATACTGTTTGGAAATATCTGTACATTAACATAACTTTTTTGTATGGAGACAGGGGAAAATATTTTGTCGCCACAGTTCAAGCATGATTTAAAATAAAATGTAACTATAGGATAGGACACCGCCATCAAGGTGCTACACCAAGTAGCTACTTCAGCTTAAGCCAGGGGGAGAGAGCTTGTTTCAGTACACTGAACAACCACACACAAAAAGATGGGGCCAGGGAAAGCTAATGATCTGTTATTTAAGCACAGATACCGCTTGCAGCACCATGTTATTCTGGTGCAATCTGGCAACACATTCATCTCCACAACAGTGTTGCCATGTTGTATCATAGAATCAGGTGGCCCTAGGTTAACGCATGGTTTCAAAGGTGCTGGCTCCAAAAACGTGGACATGACTGCCATCAGATGCAGGCCATTTTATAATGACCAACTGACCTTTTACAAGTGCAGCCAGACAACATTTTCAATCTATGTGTTCTCTGAGTGGAAAAAGAGGCTGTCGAGCCCTGTAATGACTTCAGTCCAGACTGGAGTTCCACTGGACTTCACAAAGATCAAAGTTTGCATGCCAGATGCAATCAATGTATGGCAGATTTAATTTCCAAATAAATTAAGAGGTTCATTTTTCTATGGCACATAATTTAGCATTCCATTGAACCTTAAGTATTACATCAATAATTCTAGTCAACAGCAAGAGTAACTATCCCCCATATATGCCATATCACATTTGCTGTAATGATTTCAAGGGCTGGTAATGGAGCTATACAGCACTTATTTTACAGACTAAAGTATCAAATGGAGTCTCAGCTGTGGACAAGGTTGAAATGGGAAATGTTCTCTTGGTTAAATCTTACTTTCCCCATCAGACATTGCTGTTCAACATATAATTCACTTAAACAATTCATTCAACGCAATTGCTTGTTTCAAGGTTTCTTTATAACAAGTAGTTGTAAAGGGTAATGCATCATTGATGATGACACTGAGGGTCTCACTTGCTGTTTTCTCTACAAACATTTTAACACTTGTCCGCAAGACCAAATCACTGAATAATTTGCAAACCAGGAAAAGTTGTGGCTGAATGCAGTGCAGAATGCCACATTTAACACTTAGGCCTAAAGCATGATTTCAAATAAGTGAGGATTTGTTGGATTAGGTGCCATGAAAATATTTTCATCCACAACCAACAATCACATTTTATGTGGTAAGGTAATGTTCAGAACTGATATAGGGTTTTTGGTGAGTTGTCCTTCAAAGACAGATATTTAGGCTACTAAAAACAAAAAATCCAATATGTCTATGCAGCACTAAAGTTGGCAATGTAATTGTGTATAGCCTTAACGTGGTCATACAAATAAAAAAAAATACAGATATTCTTTGTTGCATATAACCTTGAAATCAATGTTGCGCGTGAAATAGTCTACCCATTACCGTACTGATAAATTGCATACAAAATTATGTAAACGTCATGACTGTATCCTGACTTGGTTCATTTGACTTTAACAGTTAAAAGTAATTCCGTTGCAAAAAGAGCACACATTTGAAGCTGTCATAGTTCATTGGATTTAATATTTGACCAGTGTTGAATGATACGGATATTTTATTCAATATTTACCTTTGCCGCGTTTTAGTTCATACTTTCTGTATAATGTCCATAACAAAAAAAGACTAACCGGAGAAATGTTAGTTCTGGATATTTGTATGCTTTGTCTGGGTGTACAGCAAACAATTCACGAAAAACTAAATAATAGGGCACCCAAAACACTCACATTATTAATTTACTGTAAATTGGAATAATTAACAACTAAAACACTGTTTGGTTGGCTTCCAAAATGTTTCTCTGTATTTCCATGTTATTTATATATCCCGCAATTGGGTGGGCTACATTTCAGTAGCCTATAATTCTCTCTCACTGAAATTACTAGCACTGGGTAAACCTCATTCAACCTTGCTTTCCAATTCAATTTATTACCGATCACATCTTAATAAACCTACTTCAAATAGATCTTCACACAAATTAAGTCCTCGGGATATCTTGCACTTCAAGTGATTTATTGTAACGTTCAATTTGTTTGAAACATATACAGCAGCCATCAGGTATTTGTTGGTTGTTTGAATTGGTTGATTTGTTTATCTTAACTTACAAAATGGAGAATAAAACAAAATTATTCAAAACAATTATATTACAGGTAAAAGCAGTGTTAGCCAAATATACAATTCCTACTTTAACTTCTATTTGAATACATTAGTTTACAATAACCATTACATCGATGATTAGGCGTCTGGCGCGAGGGTCACGCCGCGTGATACATTATCAAAACTTCATACCTGATCTCTTACTCAGCTATCTTCCCGTAAGGAGTAACATTGCTGAGTAAGGAGCAGCATTCGCATTCAACAACATTCTACGTTAGCATTAAAGGGAAGTCCAAAATCGGTTCACAAGTTCAGAAACACCTTGCCTCTCCAGTGTCAAGTAAAGGTCAAAAATTGTCTTACTTAAAAATGCCCCCATACAAGTGAATAATGTCCGTTGTCACGCGTTGGGTATACATTGTCCTCACCAGATAGTTCAGCCTGATATGTTTCATCTGCTTTTGGCCTTTTCCAGCTTAATGTTTTCAGTAGATATATTTAGGAAATATTATGATCAGTACTACCACGTTCTGCCATAGAGCAAATTTGAACTGACCATGTTATTTGTATAATCTACAGCGGAAGTGTCCATTTGAGCCATGCTGTTCATCTGGCTGTGAAGAGAGGGAGGGCTTGGTGACATTTCCTCCAGGTCTTGCGCTTGAACTAAAGCATTGACCTGTTGGTTTTGGTGCTGGTTCATAGCGTTACTAGATGCGACAAGCACGACTCCCGAGCTGTTCTGTTGTTGCTGCTGCTGCTGTTGTTGGTTCGGCGTCGGTGTGTTTGAGCCATTCTGACAGGGTTTACCATCCTTTACGAGCACTGGAACAGCCACTCGCCGGGGGGACTGCTGCTGTTGGCAAAGGTTGTTATCTTGTTGGAGCTGCTGCGCAGCTTTGTCCTTGGCCTGTCGTTTCATTTTATACCTGTGATTCTGGAACCATATTTTGACTTGGGTCGGTGTGAGGTGAATCATGCTGGCCAGGTGTTCCCTCTCCGGGGCTGACAGGTATTTCTGTTGTTTAAACCTCCTCTCCAGTTCATATACCTGTGCCTGCGAAAAGAGCACCCGTCGTTTACGCCGGGGCGCAGCATGGAGAGTTGGCATAGATTTGGATCCGTCGGTCATGCCCGTCAGCGTCCCCATCCCGGTCATGTTCATACCTGTGGAAGGTCCCATGAATCTAGAAACTTAAAAATATACATACACATATGCGTCCATTCAATGAGCAGAATGCCCTTAACTCAATACCAAATGGACATACATGTACACAACTTTATGTGAGTCAATTGTATAGCCTAATGCTAACTTGAATGCCTATGATACAGCATATAGCAACAGGAATATTAAAATAAAAATCACTTTCAGACCATCTACTTTGAAAAAACAATGGGCGTAAAATTATTATCTAAAAAATCATTCGTTGTCAAATCTAATTTCATTGAACAAACATTTGTGTAAGGCGTGTGTTTAATCTATAGACATGTCGAATAAATAGTAAGTAAATAGTAAAATAATTCAAAGGATAACTTACTTGTTGAGTATCTTGGGTCTGGATTTGCACCATACCACCCTGTTGCTGCAGCGCTATTTCGCATGGTTTCTTGGTAGGACGGGAGGTCTCCCATGTTCCCAATGCTCCCATTGCAATAGCCTCCCATTGCACTGTGCGAAAATTGGGATACACTGTGTGGCATGTGGTAGGTCGTTGCCACAGTGGCATTGTGGCCCATAGAGTGCTGCTGCATGCCAGTCTGTGACACCTGAGGTTGTCGGTAAGCTCCCAGCGGAGAGGCGAGGTTCCCTGTACTATCCATGCCACTAAACTTCTTGTAGGTCTCCTCAATTGGGCTCAAAATATCTGTCACTGAAAAAGGCGTTGTATGCTTTGGGCTCAACGACATGGTTCAGTAAGCGCACAGGTAGATTTTGGTGGAGCAGATCAACAGTGTTGTATCAGCTCTCTTCTTGTGGATGGCTACGTAAGAGAGTGCTTGTAGTACGCCTGAGATCCGATTGATCGCCTTCGAGAAGGAGGCGAGCCCAGGACGCTCTTATCTCAGGGTTTATTGTAGCCAAGCGCCAGGTTTACGACAAACATTGGGGGCGGAGCAACGTTCTAAACGAGCGAACAATGGTCATTGACATTTTAGCAAAATAAATGACAGAAATATGTCTTTCGTTTTAAGATAAAGATGTAATGAACTAATTATTTTACTTTTGTATTTTCTGATCAATAACTGTACTGCGTTTGACTTTACTGTATGATATATATAGCGTGATATTTTAGCCCATGTACATTTTGTTTGACAGGATTGCTGAGTGAGGGCTTTTCAAGCGAGGAAGCGGTGCCGTTGCTGTCAACAGGGAATTCCATAGTTTCTCCGAAGTTGGAGAGCACTTTGACGAGACATAAGCGCCACTGCTATCTTCAGAAGCACAATGAAGGTCCCCCTCTATTGTATGACCTAATCTATGGGTCTTGAACATCATTTCTCCACCAGAGAGGGATTTCTAGTGTGGCCCAAAGAAAAAATAAATGATGACACTAATAGCGATTTTAGTGGCTGAACAATTTTAGTAGACTACATTTAACGTCCTTCCGATCTGAGTCAAAATAAGTTAATTGAAAATTAACTTATAATAATTTTTGAAATGATTGTCTATATTGACGTTTTAGTTTATAGCCTAAATGCATGCTATTGGTGACTTTTTACGCATTTTACGCAAATGGTATGGTCCAAGATGGATCTATGTCAAGCTATGGTATCACTCAGGCCTACATTATTTTAAATAAAGCAAATAAACCCATTATTAGTAATATACAATGTATAATCAGTTCCAGTATATTCATAGGTTGTCAGCTGTAGGCTATTACTAGGTTTAGGCCTTCGCTGCATGTCTGAAGATTATGTATTGCCTTTCCATGGCCAGTTTCTCGATAGTTATTATCCCCTGTGTGTGTGTGTGTGTGTTTTGTCGACATATAGTGCACACTAGACATTTGACGTTTCAGAAGTTTATAGGTTTATAGAAGTTTATAGGTTTTGTGCGATTCCCACACTGACCTCATGTTTCTCTGAGGCAGATTTAACATCTCTCTCTCTCTCTTTCACACAGAGAGGGGGGGGGGCAGGTGCAAAACTGGAGCTATCATATGTAGGCTATCTCGTTATGGTTATAGTGAGGTTATGGTTGTGGTAGCCCTTTATATGTAAAGCTATACTGACACCCAAATATAACCTATATGTCATGAAGAAAATACTCTTCTCACTAAACCTAAATATTGCGTCAGTGAATGCAAATTGTGATAAGGGACATGTTTAAACTATATGAAGTTCGGACAAGGTCTCATTCAATGTTTCAATTTTGCTACTAGTTAACAGAATACATTTCTAAGTTTGACTAGAATTCATTAAGTTAGTATTAGGAATTGCATTCCTTTATCTCAAAACAGCCTATCTTAAGTAAAATAATATTCTTACCGAGCAGAAAATAACTGAACAAAGACGCTTGGTGAGTCACTTCTTAGTCACTTGTCAGGACCCAATGTCAATCTTAAACAGCACTAGGCTATTCTTCATTTTATGCCAATATCACACTGCTTGTGTGTAAATAAACTTAACAAATATTTACGCACTCGTTTCATAGGCGCCCTTCAGTTACGTTGTGTGGACGCGCATTCCACTAGGCCTACTTTATTAAACATGAGTGGGCGTTTTGTCTTGTTTTTGAAGTTCAGCTACACAACTCAAAAGCCATGCCCTTTCAAACTGTTGTGGAAAAATCATAAAGAACCTCCAGGGTAACTTTCCTTCTATTCGACTTTGCTGTCTGTAACCTGTGGGTGGCCTCTGAAAGTACATTTGTTGGCTAGGCTACTGCTTAACACCTCGTCAATAATGAAAATCGAAATCATGCTATTACATCTGTATGCATGTCAAAGTAGCCTACAGTGTTGTAACATAGGCCTAAACATGCGCGATTTTTAATTTGCGTTTAGTTTGCCTTGGTTGTGGCCACTAAAAAGTGTTCGTTAAGGCCCATGCTTCGTGTCCATTAGGTAAATGAGCCTAGACACTCAACCTTGCAGAATATTAAGCCAGGGAGCATGACCAAGGGCTCACCAACCTCGTCTCTCAGAAAACACTGGAACGCAGGGATGGTTGACCGCTCACGTTAGCTCGGTATTAGAATAGAACAGCACTTTCCTTAATGTCAGGTGAAAGCGCATAGGCCTTTGTCAATGTTTAGACTGGATTGTTTAGATGGCTTAAAACGTCAAAATAAACACATGCTCGCCGGCCTTTCTACAAAGACTGGGATTTGATGACGTCGCGTTTCTTCGGTAAAGTAACAAACCCACATGGCACCTCTACATTATTACTCTTTCTATGTTTCATTTTTAATTAATTTGAAGTCATGCGAACTTGAGAAAATAAGGTGGCACGGATAGCGCGCGCATGTGCTCAAGCACCTTTGTAATGAAAATGGTTTGATATACTCACACCTTTATTTATTTTCAGGTTGAATAGTTTACGTCAAAGGCATAGTCTACATAGGTTTGGATTTTTTTATTCTCAGTGACATAACAAATTGTATGTAACAAGTATATTGTATTGTATCAGACAGTAGTTGTTTTCATATAATTGTTTGTGTTAAACATATTTCTTAATAATCCATTTTTTTCGAAGGCCTACTAAGAGCTCAGTCCTTTTGTGACTGACATTTTTCAAAGATCGCAAAAAATGCAATATGTAGTTAATATCTTTGATGGAATCATACACAGGAGATAATAAATAAGAAAATAAATAAACATCTGCTTATTATAAACAGGCCAAGACCGTGATCATTAGCCCAATTAAAAAATTGCTTCATAATCCTTTATGTTATGAAATTATTTTAGGACTGTCGTACTGAAGGTTACGTGCTTAGTTACGCTTTTGCCTTCAAGATATCTTTGACCATCACTTAAAAACAGTCATAAATAGTTGAGATATGTGTGCACAATTGTAATACAATAGGCCAGCCACGCTAAGTAATGCAGCTAAATGTGAAGGCAGCACGAGCAAATTAGTCGGTAGCTATTACACATCTGGCCTTATGATTTCACAAAATTAAAATATATTTTTAAAAAATCTGTTCCGAGGGGATCTAGGAGTGACATGTCCTGAGATTATGCTGTTTATTTGTGGCGTAGCCTCGTCTGGTGTTGTTACACATCAGTCTTCTTTTCGTATCCCCTTATAGGCCTATACAGAGAATATGATGCTTGGTATATTTTAAAATTCAAATACTATTTTCCCTTTTAGGGTGCTCTACAGCGCATTTGAGACTCAAGCGTGCGGACATTAGAGTGCTTGTTGCACTTGGGTTTACGGGTTCAATAGCCAGTAGGATGAGAGGAGAGGTCAGTGAAGGGCTGAAGCGCTTGGAGTAAGAGCTGAGGTCCTGACCCAACTGTCTGAAATATCCAATGGGACTAAACAAGTGAGTGTGAATAAGACACGATAACATTGGGAAATGCCTTTTTTTTTTCATGCGCGTATGCAGCGACGTAGATTTGCTTTATTTCTATGTAGTCTAGATTGGAGCAATGTTGACAACCAATCTTAAGCAAAGGCCAAATCTCTCCATGCCTGAGCATAGATTAAGTGTTTCAAAATGGCGAGCAAATATCTTGTAACCCATTTGATCATGGGCGCCTCCTCTTAATTCTCCTTGTTAGACAAAGACAGGGGCTAATGTGGTTCTTTGGCTCCAAGGCTGGCCCTCTAGATCACCGTGATGGGTAAGCAGCGCGTAAGGCGTTAATGGAGGACCCCGTTTCAAAGGTGTGCAGAATATGTCAGGTAAACCTCATGTGATGTAGAACTGAACTCAATCTGCATTGAGTGTTCAATTCTTAACTCAAGTTAATTAAAATGATTTACATTAATTAGAAGCCTTCTATAAAAACTGTTGCCAAAGAGCGATATGAAACACTAGTAGTCCATCTGGGACTGAAGTCCCTGCATGTTCCGGCAAAGTCTTGTAAAGATCAATAATTATCCTACGGTTAAAAAGAGAATGTAGTCTACTTCATGTAGGAACATAGAGCTGCCTGGCCATTAGCCACATGGAAACGCGTTTAACACATAGGTTGAGCCTAAGTCTCTATAAAGGCCTTATCTACAACATTTAGTAAAGGTAAATATGAGCGCTTAGCATTCCTGACAATTTCCCGCACATATTTCCATTTCAGAAGAGGAACAATAAAGAGAACAATTCCACAGCTGAATGTGTAAACTAGTCTACGGTATTTATTTGACCTTCATTGTTAAATGTAGGCCTACAAAAAAAAAACTCGAATAGTCACGATATTTAGAAACCCCTCTACATAAATGTATTGGCCACAATGTATCACAATTACATTTAAGAAATAAATTGCTGAGGGATCATCATGACCTAAATTGAAATAGTAGTTTAATAGCCTAATTAGACAATTTGGTTTAAATAGCTTTATCAAATATGTTTTTGGAATGCTTACCCTACCACATTACTGCAATTTTACAAAAACGTCAAGACTGAAGGCAGGCCCACAGAGAGGTTAGACGCGTGTACAGTGTTGTCTTCAACAATATATATCATAATTAATACTTACAAAATGAAAAACTGTTCATTGCTATATTCCGGATAGTGTACAGGAGAAGGATGCAAAACTTCTCTCTGCAAGGATTTTCGGCTGGTTTGAACGAAAATTAGGCAGGTGCTTGTCTGTCCTTCGCAGGGGCCAAGCTACTTAAGCACTGTATACCTGCTTGTGAGGAGGTGAAAGGTCTCTTAGAGAGGACCAAGTATCTACGAGGCCTCTCGAAGACTTTATTCTTCCGTGCAAGTTTTCATTCAGCCACAATTAATTTTGCTCGCTGGACGTAATGACGCTAATAGCCTCCTAAAAACACAAGTAACACACGAAGATAGGCTATAGCCTTCCAGGACACCTCATAAAGTTAATGTTAATGGTGATTTTCATGAATGCATTTGACGTTTACGTCGATCGGACTCTTGGAACTATGCATCTGAAGACTTTGATATCTATCTCAACCCTTGTCTGCTAGATGGCATATTTTACTTGAAATTAACCATATCTTTATACAATAGATATGTGTGGAACAGGAATCCTTCAGACATGTTTGACTTACTGGACTGGGATTAATTTTCACTAGGAGAAAAAGAAAGGAGCGCGACAAAGGCTGTCTTTTGCCATTCTTTGGCATTACCACATTTTTCTTAGTACTTCAACTAAATTAACTCGGGTAGGCTAAGTCTTTGAAAGGTCGCATTGGAATGTCGTGCTCAGTGAAGATGGGGTTTTGTTTTCCTCAACAGATTACGCAAAGAATATCGAAACACACCACAAACCTGATTGAATTTGAAATTACATCTAATTCGCATATCTGCATCCGTGACTGTTATGCTTCGTTGTTCAGGTAAGTCGTTCTATAGGCTAGCTCTATTTTGTATATCTATATGACGTTAAGTGAGAATGGCTGCCCGTGTCCGAGAGCTATAGCCTAATAAATTGAAACACTGTAGGTCTATAGCCTACAGGTAGGGAGTTTGGGAACATTTCTAGCATTGATTTAAAGTTTGTCAGTATAGTCCCTTTATTTATGTTTAAACTGCCACGTTTTTTGAAATCAGAAGTGAGGGATTTGAAATCAGGAGGGGGGACACACAAACACACACAGTGAGTGGGAGAGAGACAGAGAGAGAGAGAGAGAGAAAGAGAAATGCAATTAACCCATCTTAGATGTGCAGCGCACAAAAACGCATTCCACAACTGCTGAATGAGGAAAAACTGAATATGAGATGTGATTTACTTTATGACGACCTCAATAACTTACACAGTACTCCCTTTACATGTTTTTTTGACCTATTAAGTTCATTCAGTCAGATTTAGCATGTAATGCCAGTGATATATGTCATGGGGTCTTTGTGGTATACGCCTGTTTCTAAATCATGTTGACCAGTGCAGTGTGCAGCTGCTGGTTCGAAGCATCTAGTTTTTGCTAAATCATAATTCATTTCGTGAACTGGACATTATTGTGTTATCGTCAACAACTTAACTACTCGGCAAATAAACAAACATTTGTAGATCCGACAGAATGTTATTTATCAAGGGTAGGAGATCAACGCAGTGCACAAATAAGTGCACAAATAATAAGGTTTATTCAGATTGTGTGTGTGGATGGTTGTGTGTGGAAGACACACAAGTGTTTTCCGCTTGTGACAGCTTACAAAACTGCCTTGTTGGAGCCATGTTGCATACTGTCTGTATAACAAAGACAGGACTAGGTGGATTGTGTGCAATAAAAAGTTTTTGCATTACTATATGTTTACCAAGGTTAGCACTGTGCGTGTGTGTTGTATCTGAAGGTATTTTAAAATATTGTAATATGAGAATTGGTTGTGACATACTTTTTTGAAAGCAATGCAGATATCCCTTAGCTTGATAATGTGTAAATTATTAAGTAGCAGTATTGATATAAAAATACTACTAGTCTTAAATATTTGAGTGGCCAACAATACTTTAATTTAACAAAATCATTACATATGTTCACAAATTAATTTTTGATGGTGCTTCAGATTAATCAAGAATGTGATTACCAGAAAAGAACAGAGATGAGAATTTGAAAATGTATGTTTATTGTACGGAAATCAAATTGTATTCCTGAATTTTTAAGATGCACTGTGAATATGAATGATATTAAAACTGAAGTAAATGGCAGTAGACTTGGCATGGACAAATATTGCATGCATGAATGGGTGTTATCTTTTCATATGTTATATTTTCATGCTTGTGTGATGTTTAAAAAAAGAAAATGTGTATACATTTGTAAAATGTTTGATTGTGAAAACATCAATAAAGTTGTCTTACATGAACACAAAGAAATTATAATCTTTCCAGTATCACTGCTTGTCAAAACATACTCAAAATATTCATATGCAGTTCAATTTAGGCCAGTTCAAAGTCAGTTATGAGAGACATTGCTAATAATGTTAGCCAAAGTGTGAAGAAGCATGCTATTAATGGGTAACCATAAAGTCACCTTATCTTCTAATAAAAAGGCAGAACAGCTAACATAGTGAGTTGTCTGATACAAGAGAGCATGTGGTTGCAGAATCCTTAACCTGCCTCATGAATAAACCTCAGCTGTATGAATACCAATACATTATAACAATTGGTCAAATTAATATTAAAGGAACACTGTTGTAGGGAGTGGGCGGTCATGCCAACTTGCCTCGAACCCTGCCACACAGGGCATGGAACTTGATGCTTGACTGCAATGTTAAAGAGCTCATCAGTATGGCAGTCTGAACTTATACTCAACTCTTCTGACATCCATGTGCTTTGTGCAGGCAGGTGTCCCTCACACATCCCCCTACTCTGATTCTCCCATCCCAGGGTGCCCCACACACTCCTTCATCCATCTCTGGGGTCACTCACAAAGGGGTCCACCTAACCTGAGAGTCCCTCTTGTGACTTGTACCATGGGCACACTTTGAAGGCCCACCTCTGACACATATGAAGGGAGAAAGCGAAAGCAATCACCCTTCTACTTTCACCTGTGACTACAATATGATAGCTCTGCTTGATACCTTGCTTTTTCTATAACACAAAACCTCATATTAATTACTGTCTATGCACAGGTTGTGAACAATCTTTGCGTAAATAAAAAATAAAAAAATAAAAAAAGTCTAAAGTCTAAAGTTCAGTTAACTGAACATGACCCCTGAGAAGAACTTCTAAAGCTCTGTTTTTGGACACAATAGCCTTATATTAACACCACATTCATCAGATACACTAGCAAAGTTCTGTTGTTTTGTTGCACTACCAGAAATTTAGTAGTCAATACCTAATAACAGTGTAGTTCTTGATTCCCACAACCATCATAAATAAATAAACAAACAAACAAACAATTAAATTAAGAAATAAAAATCCAATGTTTTTATGCCTAGATTCTCAATAAATGTGACTTTAGTACGAACATGTGTAAGAAGTCACAAGATTTCTCACATTTAATTGCTGTCATTTTACCTTAAGCTTACAATGATTGGCAGATCTGATAATACTACTGTCTTGCATGGTACAGCAACAAGACATCATAATAACCTTCATAACAGTACAGGAAATACACATAATGACATTGAAGGAATTATCCGGAGTAAAATGCACTTTAGATCAATTTACGGATGATTGGGAGTACATACGTTGAGTTGACATCAAAATCATGTAATTCGGATGTGTTTTGAGAAAGTTCGATTTTACCGTTTTTAGTCAAAACTCGTTAGCCTGGAAGTGACCAGGGCATGTAATTTCGCCACTACAAAACGCTAATTTTATACCTCTTCTACAGTTCCAAACAACATTACACTTACGTGGTAGTGAGTAGAGGGTCCCCAAAGCCAAACCCGGCAGTATCCGAGGTCTTTATGTGGTCTGATAGAGAGTCCAGAATGAATTTCATCAAGCCAGTACCTTTCCGGAAATGTTGCTGCTGCAGCTGGCATCTTTAGGGGAAAGTCCGTAGAAGTCGATTGCATCACGTCGTTGCACGACATCACGTCACGTGACATTTCAAAATTCCAACCTGTTAGTAAGCTAGGGTTTGCTGTTGCATACAACTAAATTTCAATTTCGAAAGAAATACTGGACTATGTTTTTTTTTTTTTTTTGTGAATTTCCAGAGCGTTACTCCACACTCGGCAATCGACTCCTACGGACTTTCGCCTAAAGATGCCAGCTGCAGCAGCAACATTTCCGGACAGGTACTGGCTTGATGAAATTCATTCTGGACTCTCTATCCGACCACATAAAGACCTCAGGATACTTCGGTTTGGCTTTAGGGACCCTCTACTCACTACCACGTAAGTGTAATGTTGTTTGGAACTGTAGAAGAGGTATAAAAATAGCGTTTTGTAGCGGCGAAATGACATGCCCTGGTCACTTCCAGGCTAACGAGTTTTGACTAAAAATGGTAAAATCGAACTTTCTCAAAACACATCCGAATGACATGATTTTGATGTCAACTCAACGTATGTACTCCCAATCATCCGTAAATTGATCTAAAGTGCATTTTACTCCGGATAATTCCTTAACACAAAGGGTGAGGTGCTTGCATCCCTTCAAGGCTGATCTCATTTAGTTTGGCTCATCTCAGCCTAAAATGTCAGGTCAGCAGTCCGAGAATTTGGGTAAGGAAATTTATGAAGGGCGATCAGTATTTTCCCATCTACAGTAAGGTTAGTCTTAAAGGTGACATAGAATGGATATAGGGCTCTATCTTGCACACCAGCACATTTGACTTTGTATACTCGCGCTTTTGTCTTTCCTATTTTGCAGTCAGCGCCTATTGGAATTTTCCCTCCACAGGTACATGTGGCCCATGTGGGCGTTTCAGCGAAAAGAGAGGGCGGGTTCCGGCGCAAATGGTCCCTGTTGATATTTTGTGGTTTCAGAAAACAATTCCGCCACAGACCAGGAACCTCCTGGTCTAAAGTCAGTGGCACAAATTCAGATGCTATTTTAAGGGTGCATGCATGGCCACAGGCCTGCAGAAATTAATGCTATGCACACCGATCTACAGACACCCTGTGCACAGATGGAAACATTCAAAGTCTTGATAATATTTGTCCGTTTCTCGGTTTTGTTCGTGCATTGGTCAACTAAAAATGTAGTAGCCTATATAGTAAAACATCTACATGCAATATCTTTACAACAACAACGCCTAATTACGACCTATTAATTTGGACAACTTTATACAGCCCTATAAAGGCTAAAGTTATACTTTAGTTTTGTTTCAATTTACCGCTGTGTATGGCTTTAAACATCGTGTGGCTTTAACATCAGCCTATAAGCATTATTCCAGCTGCGCACAATTTTGCCTTGTTGTAGCCCATTTGAAATAACTCTAAACTTTGCTATGTTCCCTCCATCCTTTTGTTGTTTTCAAAAAACGTTTTATATCCATGATGGCCTTGAAGTCTTAAGTTTGTGAATTCACTTAAATAAGCTTATTATGGGCTGTTAACCAGCAACCATAGACAGTAAAAGAAAGCAGCAAGTAGCCTTGGCTACAATTTCTGTAGTTGCTGCGTCCATTCATTATTATTCTCTCTCCTGCTCAAACAAAAGTTGTGCGTGCATTAAGTTGATAACGATGATAACAATGCACTTTGCTCCTCTCATCTATACGACGCAGTTCCCATTTCTCCAAACCATACATAATTACAAGGACAAATATTGCTACATGAGGGAAATCAGTGTGGTGTCCGATGCGAAAAAACAGGTATAAATCTAGCGAACACATTTCCACGAATCACAGATGTGTTGATGACATAAATTAGGAAATATTTGAGGACTTAATGAAACGTGATGTTGAACTGGATGCCGATGCTATTTAACCCAAATGCCCCAGCAGCAGCCGGGGAGAGGAGAGCTTATCTGACAGATCTGCATTGTCTATAGTGAGGTAAGTGTTAGATTAAATTGCAAAAATATCACCATGTATTCATAACCTCGTGATTCAGTGAGAGTGATCCCAAAACGTCGGAAAGTTCTGTATTACATTTTGTCAAGAGGAAAAATCAATAGCAAACTGTTCCCAACTGACTATAGCGCTGTGAAACATTCCTGGCTGCGCCTGGCAAATCCACCATCATAATAGCAATCCGCTATGGAACAAGCATCCCTGTTGTTAAAGGGAATGTGAGATGACGCTCTGATTGGTTTATTGCATGTTATGCCCAAATCACACCCAAGAATAATGTAGCTACTACAGACCACCCCATTTTAGATTTGCGTCGGGCGCAACAGTCATTATCCCGCCGGTATCCAGCGCCCAAGATCCGCCCACAAAGCGATTTGCGCAAAGTCAATTGCACTAGTGCAAGATAGAGCCCTTAGTGTTCCTATACATTTTCCATTTCAAAATTCCATACTTTTTCCATTCTCAAATTTCCAGACTTCTTTGAGTTCTGAAGTTTTCATATTTGACCTTACAAATACAGATAAAACTAAGGCCCTTACGGGCAAAGTGCAAAGTCTAACTAAAACAAATGTTATAATGAGGCAAAATCTATTTCCTTATTTAATACTATAAGCATGAACATCAGTGGATCGACTCAACACTCCAACATGGCACACAGTTTAGTTCATGCACTACACTTTGCACTTTTCCCGTTTTTAAATTAGGGCTTGAAAAATTTTAATCATTTAAATAAATGATTTTAAAGTTGTGTTAATATGCTATGTTGTAGAACAGGGGTTCTCAAACTTTTGTGGGCCAGAGACCCCTCATGGAGTGGAAAATTCTCCAAGGACCCCTCATAATCGCAACACATAAAACTTAAATTACTGTAATCATAGCCTTTTTTTTTGTTAGATGCTTATGTTATATGTATTTTAAAAACATAGAGTGCTAATACCACAATAGTCATGTTAGCAAACTTTGACAGTATGTAGGATTTTTTTTAAAGGATTGTAGTTTCTTTGTCAAATGTAGGCCTATTGTGTTGAACACATAGTGTTTGCTTCACATAACTTTCCTTTTTTTGGCGGTTAATTATTAGTAATTATTATTAATTATTAGTAAAGTAGTAATATTTTGTAGCAAGCTTTGTCAGGGACCCCCTGACAATATGCTGCGGACCCCTGGGGGGTATAATAACGCCATGTTATTTCCCATAGACATTCGACGCCCGGAAGTTGGATGGATACGGAAGTTACGGAGGCGGGACTTATTCTGGAGAGGTCTATAGCCTGACAAGAAGGGGAAATAAGGCAAGCTAACCGAACATGAACGCTGGATCGTGAAATGGCCACCGATGAGAAATTTCAATGTCATCTTAGACCAAGCTACCATTGACAACTTTAGAGCAATATAGCGATTTCAAAATGTGATATTAAGAGTTAATCAAAAATAATTAATGATGTACAACTTAACTAATACCCTACTACGATTTTGTTATCAATTCACACCACACGTTGACAGAATACAGCGAGCTAGCTGATGTTATCGTAAATTAATTAACCAATGATGGCTGCCACTGAGGATATGAGATGGGTAACGTTAATCACAAAACAATAAAGGCAAAGATACATATTTGTCAGTATGAGTTGCTGTTACAGCAACGTCTGTGCCAGTCCATCTTGTAGGCCTAACGTTACAGATAGCTTAGCTGAGGCTGCTCGGCTGACGACGAGGCGGGTTCACCGGCTTGCTCAGTCTCATACAGAGCCTCGCCCTTTTACCCATATATGGATTGGCCAGGAGGTGGGCGGGGTTAGGATTCCCCAAAGGTTTTCCAAGATGGCGCCGCCCATACCCCCCATAAACGGCTTCATAACCGTTCTTCAGAAAATCTATGGGTGACCTCACAGACGCTTTGTCCATATTTTTTACAGTCTATGATCAAAACTAAAGGTAACTTTAGCCTTTATAGAGCTGTATAAAGTTGTCCAAATTAATAAGTTGTAATTAGGCATTGTTGTAAAGACATTGCATGTAGATGTTGTACTATATAGGCTACTACTTTTTTAGGTGACCAATGCACGAACAAAACTGGGAAACGGACAAATATTATCAAGGCTTTGAATGTTTCCGCCTGTGCATGGGGGTGTCTGTAGATCGATGTGCATAGCATTCATTCCTGCAGGCCTCTGGCTATGCATGCGCCCTTAAAATAGCATCTGAATTTGCGCCACTGACTTTAGACCAGGATGTTACTGGTCTGTGGCGGAATTTTTTTCTGAAACTGCAAAATATCAACAGGGAACGTTTGTGCCAGAAACACGCCCTCTCTTTTCGCTGAACCGCCCCCGAACCCCGCGCAATTGAATTCCCTAATTTACGGACATGTACCTGTGGAGGGAAAATTCCAATATGCGCTAACTGCAAAATAGGAAAGACAAAAACGCGACTATACAAAGTCAATTGCGCTGGAGTGCAAGACAGAGCCCTAAGCCTACGCTTACACGTGGCCGGCTATTTTCATACAGACATTTCTCCCTCTCCGTTTTTAAAAACAAATAACATTGTGCACACCTGTCAGGTTTCAGAAAAGTTTTTGCTTACACTAACCTGTCTATGCCGTCAAGAGCATGCCAATCCTGTAGGTGGCAGTGTAATGAGAAGCTCAAGCTCATGTTAGCCAATCAGAATCCCGAAAATAGCAACAATAGCAACGAATCACTTCCTTTTTCAGACAAAAAAGGTTTGCACCAACATAAATGTGACTGCTATTCTGAATGCATTCATGATCACTATAACGGTTATGCAAACAAAGTTTTCCAAAATCTCCACTCTGGCCGGAGTCAGAAAGAATCGTTTTCGAATTCTCCATTTGCGTATAAACAAAGGGCACAAACAAAGGGAAATGTCTCCGTTTTTCAAAATAACCATGTACGTGTAAACGGGATCTAATGTCATAGTGTGCAACAGTGATTACATCACTGCTGGCAATTGAGGTGGAGGACTGTGACCAACAAAGGAGTGCTGCGGACGGTACTGTGTTGCGCTTAGACTGTTTGCGGGTTGCTGTGCGGGCGAGTTGCTGGGTTTTCCCTAGATGCACACACAGTTGCGTTGCATTACTGCATGCCAGGGGGTTTTCCCGACGGTCGGGGGTGTGTACTATGCAAATGCCTTGAAGTAATTTGATTGGCTGGTGCCTTGCGTTGCTGTCCATCGGTGCAGCAAAGTGAACATTTCTCAACTTTAGATGGAGGTGACAGGAGCAACGCAAAGGAACCACAATTCACTTCAGCAACGGATGACGTGAGGCCATGTACTGTAAAGTGAACGAGATGCATCTCCAGTACTGCATGCAATGCAAGCGTCTGTGAGCACTGTAAGCTAGACTTGGCCAACACTGAATTGTTGCACTGCTTGCTGCTGGTGGCTGGGACTGCTGCGGTGTGGGGATCTTGCGCTGCTGGTGGAGGTAGTGCTGACTGTTGGTTCCATTGAGCTGGCTAGTGTTTTTATGACTACAGTGTATGAATTTAGTGCTATTTTAATGTGTTTCATGGTCAAATGCCTTGTTATTTATTTATATTTAATAAATGTATATCAAAAGACTGAGCCCATTGCCTCATTGATTGGTTCCACTGCCTCACAAACCTTTACTTTAAAAACTGGTTTAAACATTGCGGAATTTCCCTTTAAGGTACAAAAATAAGTTGGGGTAATATGTACCACAACCAATAATTGTACCACCCCCCAAGATATAACTGTCTCTGTTTAGCCACAACACCTCAGTTAGTGGAGGCGTTGCAGTTTTATTTGCAAAAAGGTTTACTCCAGTTTCTCATGAAGTTGAGGAAGTAATAAAACACAGATTATCAGAAGTTATAGCTTGTTTTGAAGATCATGTCTTTGTTTTTATTTGTGTGTATGCCCCAACAAAAGCAGCAGAAAGAGTAGCTTTCTTAGATACCCTATCTATTACTGTATCTGGGTGGGACAGTGAGGAGTATTTATTTGTTGATTGTTGTTTTAATTGCACGGAACAAGATTTGGACAGAAATCACATTGAGCCACATATGTTTTCCAGTATAACACTTATACAACATACAATATGCTCTCCATGACAAGGCTTGATAGGTTCTACAGCTTCAAACATCATCTCAATATATTACTCCTGTAAGTTTCTCTGATCAT
Source organism: Alosa alosa (assembly GCF_017589495.1). Classification (NCBI taxonomy): domain Eukaryota; kingdom Metazoa; phylum Chordata; class Actinopteri; order Clupeiformes; family Clupeidae; genus Alosa; species Alosa alosa. Next base: position 20,378,707 of record NC_063207.1, on the reverse strand, counting down.
GGGTTAGTGGTATGTGTGATAACCCTGTGATCTGTGAAGCCGAAGAGTAAATACTGGCATTTAATACTGCTCTGTGTAAGCAGACTTTCTAATGAGGAGACACAGCACTCACAAAATCCAGGAAGGCATGGGGAGTTGGTTTGTAACGCCACATATCCTCTTCTGTAGCCAAAAGTGCCACAATGTATTCACATGTCAAATCATGTGATGTGTTGTGAATACATTGTACCAATCATGTGTTGTGCTGGAGCGAGGTTGGTGTTGTGAAGACGCGCAGTTCTGCTCGAAATAGATGCCCGATAAGTGCCCAAAATGCGTTGCAATATGGCTGCAGAGTGGAGGGACTTGCCTAAAAGGACTTTGGTGTAAGGGTCTTGTCTTTGTTCCGTTTCCCTGTCTGTAGGGACGTTGTATTCCATGCCTGCCCCTCATGTTACTTTTTGTTACCTTTGTTTACTTCCTGTGTCCTGTTCCATGTGCTTCTGTTTCTTGTTTTCCCTGCCTCCACCCCTTAGCTGATTTTAGTTCTGTTTCCTGTTTATTGTGTCATTGTCTTCGTACCCAGTGTAATTAAGCCCTCATGTTTCCTCGGTAAAGGTGTTTGAGTCGTGACTCACTCGGATCTTTCACCCGTGTCTTTAAATTAACCCATGAGTTGCGAGTCTCTAGTATCATTAACTCGGATCAGTCCTACTACAATTCAATCTAAAACGATAAACAGCGCCACACACAAACCTTTTGCAACGTTAGCTAACCTCCTAGCCCTAGCCATCGTAGCTGCCAAAAACATTGCAGACTCACAGACTATGGGACTCGTTGGATCAGCCGGCCGGTTAGGCTACGTTGAGTACGAGTCAGTCTAATCAGCCGGCTACGTTGTCATGAGTGGATCTGCGAGAGCGAGTAGCTCCTTCTCGAGGTGAAAAGCAATTCCACAACAAAAGCCATTCTTTCACTTCTGAAATAACATTCAATGTTCTGCATGTAGCCTAGACATAATTAGATTTGGTGTATAGATGTAGCATATTAAAATGCAATTAGGTCGTGCAGACAGTCCGAACTGCACGCTCATGGAGCTGCTTGAGTATCTACCCGGGTCAGTCGAATCAGCCGGACGGGCCGGTTACGTTGTTATGAGTGCGAGTCAGCCGAATCAGCCGGCTTCGTTGTCATGAGTGGATCTTTAGAGCAGCGAGTAAATCCTCGTCAAGGTGAAAAACAAATCCACAACAAAAGCCATGCTTTCACTTCTGAAATAACATGTTCTGCACGCATAGCCTACTATAAAATGCAATTAGGTCGCAAAGACAGTCCGAAACATTGCAAGCTCTGTATGGAGTTGCTTGAGTAGGCTACCTGAGTCAGTCGGATCACCCGGGCGGGCCGGTTACATTATGTTGTTATGAGTGCGAGTCAGCCGAATCAGCCGGCTACGTTGTCAAGAGTGGATCTTTAGAGGAGCGAGTAACTGCTCATCAAGGTGAAAAGCAAATCCACAACAAAAGCCATGCTTTCACTTCTGAAATAACATATGTTCTGCACGCATAGCCTACTTTAAAATGCAATTAGGTCGCGAAGACAGTCCGAAACATTGCAAGCTCTGTATGGAGAGTAGGCTAGCCTACCTGGGACAGTCCCGGATCAGCCAGGCGGGCGGTTCACGTTGTTGTTATGAGTGCGAGTCAGCCCGAATCAGCCCGGCTCGTTGTCATGAGTGGATCTTTAGAGGAGCGAGTAACTCCTCGTCAAGGTTAAAAGAAAATCCAAAACAAAAGCCATGCTTTCACTTCTAAAATAACATATATTCTGCACGCATAGCCTACTTTAAAATGCAATTAGGTCGCGAAGACAGTCCGAAACATTGCAAGCTCTGTAGTTGCTTGAGTAGTCTAGCCTACCTGGGTCATTTGGATCAGCCGGGCGGACCGGTTACGTTATGTTGTAGTGCGAGTCAGTCGAATCAGCCGGCTACATTGTCATGAGAGGATCTAGACGAGCGAGTGGCCTAGTTTCTACTCGTGTCAAGGTGATAATAATAATAGGCCTAATGAGAATAGTAGTAGTAGTAGTAATAATAATAATAACAATAATAATAATTTATTCACTGCAGGGCATTTCTACGTTCCTGTTTCTATGTCTACATTGAAAGTCAATTGCTTAGGCTAGGTTAAGACAATAAATAAACAGTCTGGCTCAAACTGCTTTCTTTCCCGTGAGTGGGTGGAGGTTTTGATGCTATTATATAAGGTTATATTATATTTTTATATTATATTATGCTACCTAACAGTATGATTAATAGTAATATTAGTTGCCTAGTGATAGCAGCCTATAATACTAGATTCCTAGTAGCCTACTATTAGTATATAGTAGTGGTAATAAACATTGTAGCAGAGTAGCATTAGACCTAGGCAAACTTTTCTATTGTTAACACAACAACAAATAATTAATTATTATAATATAGGCTACCCTCTCTGTCAATAAGATCAAAGTTTCTGAACATGAGCACCAAAAAGATGAACAATGTGTGGATGCACTTTGACCAGGAGAGCAAAACTCTAAAGGCTAAATGCAAGTACTGCAAAAACCTGGTTTCAAATCATGGAGGATCCACATACAACATGAGTAGGCACTTAACGAAATGAAGCACCCCACTGCACTGCTTGAACGTAGGAATGAATTTCTTTGCGATTTAGCAATACTGACTCAAGTGACTCGTTCAACCCGGATCAGTTTAGTGAGTGACTCAGAATAACCCGGATCCTTAAAAGGAATCGAGTTTGACAGGCCTATTCCTCGGTGCCTGTCAGTCTTTGTTCATATAGCCACACTGTCAGTTTGCTTGTTTGTCATAAGTAAAGATTCCCTTGATACCCAGTTTTCCTCTTCATTGTCGTGCATTGTGTCTTACCCTTAAGCAAACCGTGCTCCATCGACTGGTACTCGAAAGATTCATAATTAAGCCGTGCAATTTTATCAGGACCTATGCAGGATCAAGCTGAATGCTGAACGACACTGTCTTTCTTGAACGGCTTTCCTCAGGTTGCAGTGGAGTCTTTACCCGAGCTTGATGCTGTTCTTACGTTGGAGGAACTGGAGAGGGCCCTTCATCGTATTGAGTGGAGATGGTATTCCAGAGGACTTTTATAAGTCATCCTGGCTGGAGGTAGAGGAGGACTTGCTTGCAGTACTCAATGACAGTCTTGCCGGAAGGCATCTGCTGTTGAGCTGTCGGAGGGCAGTCCTCACTCTCCTCCCTTAAAAAGGGGATCTGATGGACATATGGTGCTGGAGAACCATGTCGCTCCTGTGTAGTGATTATAAGCTGCTATCCAAGACGCTGACCAACAGATTAAGTGATGGATCAGGTCATTCATCCAGACCACACTTATTGCGTTCCCTGATACATTTTTGAGGTTTAGGCGTACAGCCTACAGAGGTGACCACGCATAAGTGGGTAAGTGTCCGTTTGAGGGCTCGCTTTCTAAGACACTGTTTATGGGCAAAAACATACTGCACAATGCACTGACACATACAGGAGTACACAAACTCAGCTAGGCATTTAGGAAGGAAGCTTGAATTTCCCCTGGGGATCAATAAAGTATCTATCTATCTATCTATCTATCTATCTATCTATCTAGGAAAGTCTTATTCTCCAGAGCATACAAAAAACGCAGTGCAACTGCTCATGGGCTGTAGCTCCAACCATCAAACTTTCTGCGGAATAATCTGCTGCAGCTCAAACTTGTTGCTAGTTAGCCTACGGGGACTATTTTCAGGTGCTGCGTGATATCATTGTGCTGCGCCCATGGTACGTTTGCAATGTTCCTTGATTATTACGACGGAATGAGAGTATAGTTCCATGTCAAATCAGCCTAGAAAATGTTTAATTTTCCATTAGTCTTATTACACTTTCTAACTTGAGAAGAGACAAGTTTTAAATTGGAAAATTACCGGAAATCTTAGTCACTTTTAAGCGTGATGCTAGCTGGTGGGATGCTAATGGTCTAATCCGATTCAATGATCTATGCTAGGCTGGAGCTAAAAGTGGTATCGCCAGCCAGGAGAAAGGTAAAAATCAATTGTTTAACTCGAGGGGAGGTGGAAAATGAGTGCAATTCCCCAAATGTGTATAACACCCACCAGCAGAGCTAGTGAGCGGAGCTGAGCGGTGCGAATATCCCGCTCCTCACTCAGGTGGCTGTTCACTCAGCCGCTAAAATTCACTCCAGGCCGCTCCGCTCAATTTCGCTCCCGGCTCCACTTCAAATCTCCTGTTCCAATGAAATCGCCGCACGCTCGCTCCAATTTAAAAGAGGGAGAAATAATCTGCAAGCCGAATTGTCACCTTAGAAAACTTAAATCCCAAAGAACTAAGAGAAACGGCAATGTCACTCATAGAACATGTAGGCTATTGTAAAAGATAGCCTAATGCAACACCGACAGTGCAACAACGAACAAGCTTAGCAACGTACACATAAGCCCAAAACTAAAGGGATCAGTGGGATTAATTGCCTAAATAATACAGGTTTAGCACCCAAGTTTTACTTCAGCCTTACTTAAAGCATAGGCGATTCAAATTGCTCACATTTTCCTTTGCTCTCCGTAGCACACTCATGTTTCCGAGAAATGTGTCTTCTTAAATTCCAAAATAAATCTCACTGGAACAGTGTCACTACATAGTTGTTCTTGCTCTACATTGTTTGTATCTAGTTGTTTTGTAGGAATAGTACGCTTGTAAGCCCTATGACTTTCAGTTTCCTTTCTAAAATAGGCTATTTAGCGACTTAATCCCCAACAAACTCACTGTAATGTCAGCACGCTGGACTATGTGCTACGGACTCTGAAACAGTGCATTCTGGGATACGGGGGAGAACTCTGGGGGTTGTTTGTGTGTGTTGATGCCTTATTTACTGATATAGTGGATGGAATCCACTATCTTGAAATCTCCTAGCTTTTTATAGTGGATGGAATCCACTATCTTGAAATCTCCTGGCTTCTTCTTCTTATTACAGTGCATGAAAATGCACTGTACTGTTCTTCCTAGGCAACTTATTATTATTCCGCTTACCACTTTTTCCGTACGCAATTTCTCTTGAACAGTTTAACTTAGAAACTTCATTCAAACTTTGTAACGTAGGTCTTCAAACAGATCAGGTTGGTATGTCTTTTCAACTTTGAAACTATTAAACGTTAAACTATTAAAGAAAAACTTTGTAAAAATCCCCATAGACTTAACATTGCCGATTATGACATCATAATACGGCCGTTAAGCAATTATAATCCTATGGCAGGTGTTCAGGCCACCTGGATCAACTGCCAGTCTCAGGCTTTAAGCATACAAACTGGCCCTATTAAGACTACACATCCTGTTCAACTGCTTCCTCTGCCAAAAACTGTTTCAAAATAAAAGTCCTCACTACAATATTTCACTATTAAACAATTTAACCCTTTAAACTACTGAACTTTTTAACTGTTCAGCCATTGTAACTGTTACTTGTCATCAACTATGACTCCTACCCACTGTAGCTAGTTAGCATGGTTAACATTTTTAGCAAAACTGCTAAAAATGATTAGCTAAGTAACATGGTTAGCATAGTTAAGATGCTAGTTAGCATAGTTAGATTAGCTAAGTAACATGGTTAATGTTAGTTAGCATAACTGCTAAAAATGATTAGCTAGGTTAGCTAAGTCACATAATTAGCATAGTTAGCATGTTAGCATTGCTAGCACTGCTATAAAACATTAGCTAAGTAGCATGGTTAGCATAGTTAAAAATCTTAGCATAACTGCTAGCAAACATCAGAGCGATTTCCAATTTTCAGTTATCGTCAAATATCTACCTATACACAGCCATTAAACTATTTGAATATCAACATTCATTAAACTGCTAGAAAAACGTTAGCTAAGTTAACTAAGTAGCATGGTTAACATGTTAGCATTGCTAGCACTGCTATAAAACATTAGCTAAGTAGGATGGTTAGCATAGTTAAAAATCTTAGCATAACTGCAAGCAAACATTAGAGCCATTCCCACTTTCAGTTATCGTCAAATATCTACCTATACACAGCCATTAAACTATTTGAATATCAACATTCATTAAACTGCTAGAAAAACGTTAGCCATTAACTAAGTAGCATGGTTAACATGTTAGCATTGCTAGCATGCTATAAAACATTAGCTAAGCCATAGTTAAAAATTTGCATAAGCAAACATTCATTCCCACTTTCAGTTATCGTCAAATATCTACCTATACAACCATTAAACTATTTGAATATCAACATTCATTAAACTTCCAGTCTGTCAACAACTTTTAAACTATCATTACACTATCTATTAAACTAGCTGTCTATCAACAACTTTTAAACTATCTACTGTCTATTAACAACTTTTAAACTATCTACATTCAGCTTTTAAACAACTATCAACTTTTATTAAGCTATGCAACCACCATGTCTATCCTAGCATCACCGTAGTAACCATCTCTGTATTATCTGTTTTAACTATACATGATGATCACAACTTTAGCATTTTCATGCACTGGTAATTCCTTGGAATTGCATTTCTAGTTATTATTATTATTATAACCTTTTCTTTTTACCTTTTCAAGAATGAATGCGACTCTAACCGCTTAACGTACAGACATGTTGAAATAACCATTGTGAAGGTCTGGAGTGGTGTAAGAGAGTTATTTTTTTCAGATTTTTTAAAAAGTTTATACGTTTTGAGAAATAGGGGATTAAAAATGTTAAAAAGCTATTTTTCCCTCTTAGACTTCAAAGGCTGTGATGTTATAATGGCCTAAAGGCAGCTGCGCTTGTTAAGCTCCCAGAGTAGTTCCCGGGCTAATTGACCTATCGCAAGCCCCGCCCATCGAACGTGGATGAGCCAATGGCAGTCCAGTAGCTCCGCACATGTAGATAAAGTCGGACAGCTTCACCTTACGGCTCCATAGAAATGCATTGGAAGCCGTGATTTTTTTCCGGTTTTATGGGATTGTATAGTGATGTAAATGGAAAAGGGACGGCCAAACGACATGTGTGGGATTAACGCATCACCGATATACAGAATAATGGCTTACTCTTGATTATGCTTTTTTGTAATTATGTTAAATTAGATTAAATGATCTCCTCCCAACTCTACCCTATTTTAAGCAAAGGGTTACTCCTTAGCAAACCACAATGAAACAGTGCTCCACCACATCTATGGATTAAGCCAAACAGTTAACTCAATGTAAGTAAGATAAACAAGGTTGTTTATTGTTCTCAGCACTGCCAGCATTGTGTATAAAATGATTGTCACTTAGAGGAGACTCGTAGACAACTAAGGTTAGCATAGTTAGCTAACCACTGCTAACGTGCTAGCATCGCCTCGTCAGAAAAGCATGGGGCTGTGCACAGTAGTGTAACATTTATTCACCATAAATTAATAAAGTTGAAGTCGCTCTGCAATGTAGACTGTTTCCGTTTATTTGTAGTACCATGTTCCTTACATGACATAACCTGGTGCCCTAATATGCATGCAAGTCTATCTAGCACAGCTAGCTATTAATATCAGTGAGTCCCACTCGCCCCCCCATCTAAATTTGTCACCCAACAAACCTAGATATTAATTTTTATACATGTGTCTCCATGTCATACTGGAGTTGTTCAACGGATTCTAAATGAAATCGGGTCTGTGGCTGTAAAAGAGCCTCTTGGGTTGTGACTTATACAGACAGGCTTACAGCTACCATTGGAGTTCTAGTCAACTCTGGTCTTAGCTGTCGGACCTACCAACAGTAACTAAGGGGGGCGGGACTTCGCGAAAGGTCAATTAGAACACTGACACAGGTGTCACCTGTGAAATCAACTGTGTCAGCTTCTAATGCATACAATCTGGTGCTCCCTAAAACTACACATCCTGTTTAAGTGTTTCCCGTGTGTCAAAATAAAAGTCACAGCCATATCTCATGCTTTGCACATTATATCTTCAGAACGGTTCGACGCATGTGCTTCAAATTTGGTACAAGTGTATGGACTCAAAGATGAAGTGAGTTGATGTTGGAGGTCAAAGGTCAAGTCAATGAACACTCTGAGTGCGATATCTCAAGAATGCCTTGACATACATGCCTGAAATTTGGTATGAGTATTTGTATGGATTTAAAGATGAAGTGAATTGATGTTGAAGGTCAAAGGTCAAATGTCAAGGTCAAAAACACCTTGAGTGTTATATCTCAAGAACGCCTTGACACACAAAGTCTTTTGGTATGAGGGTTTCTGCCTGCCTACGTACTTCCGCTCGATTTCTTTTCCCTACAGTACTCCATCTGGAATAGATTGATTCACCCTCGTTTACTTCGGAGGTTGGGCAGCCGAACCAACCAGTGAACAGAGGGCGTCCCTGAGAGCGATTACGTTACCCAGGCATGGTGTTTCAATTACTACGTCCCCGCCCCCGAAGCAGACCGCTTGGAATACATCAACGTAGGGAGCGAAAAGGGCTTATACTTGAAATCTTTGAGCAAATGTGAATAAAAGGCGCAAATAAGGTTGGTGTGAGTTATTTTAGCTTTTCCTAGTTTAGCCTATTAACAGGAGTGTCACGAACAAAGTCACAGCCGAGTAGGATGTTATTTCGTCAGCTAAACTTTAGTCATAGATTTTGTCACTTGAAATAGGCTACAAACGTACCCAAGTCAAACTTTAGTTTAGTAGGCTACATGGTCGCGTCAAAATCGCTATTTTTCAAACACTAAGAAGGCTCGACATAACATGAAACTTTGATCGAAGCATCATCAGTGTCTCTACATATGAACTCGAGCATTGAGAACATTGTTCGTGTACACAGTTTACTAAAAAGAAAAATTTTGGACAACTCACTCCTTGCAATATGGCAGCGAGCAGAAAAAACAAGTGAGTTGTTCAAAACCTCTTTTAGTAAACTCTGTGTACACCAACAATGTTCTCAATGCTCGAGTTCATGTGTAGAGACACTGATGATACTTCGATCAAAGTTTCATGTCGTCGAAGCCTTCCTTTCAGAGGTTTTGAAAAAATAGCGATTTTGACGCAATTGTATCAAAAAAGTAGCAAAGGATTCCCATTCAAAAGGTAATTTCACCCGAAAACGAAACTTATGCATTTATATGAAAGTTTGACTTGGGTACATTCACAAAACACTATATGATGCATTTTGGCGAGAGTTACGCAGATGAAACGTGTGACTGTTTGCTGATAAGATGCACCCTTGCTTGTTATAGGCGTAATGCAGAGAAACTTCTCTGTATGACAAAACGCCGGTTGTTAGTGATTGGTTCAAAGCGGATCAAAGGAACTCCAATGATTTTAAACCTCAAACTGTGCCCTCCCACCCAGAAAATAAATGTACGCCTATGGATCTAGGCCAGACTCTCTGCGAAGTCAGAGAGTCTGGTTTCCAGGCTAACTCTGAGTAGTCAAAGGCGATTCAAAACAAGTCAGAAAAGTAAAAATTTCGGTGTCCTCCACTCTAGTTCATCCAAAACAAACCAGAAAAGGGACTCAAAGTGCTAAATACCGGAAACAGGAACAATCGTCAACATTTCAGTGTCCACCACTCTAGTTCATCCAAAACAAACCAGAAAAGGGACTCAAAGTGCTAAATACCGGAATTTTCCTTTAACAACCATGGTGAGTCAGGACCTCAATTTAACATTCATGCAAAGGAAAACATTTCCTGCAGTACAGTGTCCCTGTCATTGCAATAGGACATTGGGATTAATATTTGTTTGGTGACTTTTGGCCACAGGGAAGAGTGCCACCTACTGGCCAGCCACCAACACCACACGTGAATTTCTAGATAAAGAGTGAATAAATGCACTTGCTTAACTGATAACAAGTTGTCAATGGTTATTTATGCAAGCTTGTGTAGCCTAAACAAGACATACCTAGGCCTAGCCAAATTTATCCTTTAGATAAAGCAGGATATGAATTTCCCAATATTTTGCCAGATTAGGCTAATAGTGGTTTACTGAGGTTTAATATCAATTGCAATACTATTGAAATCATGTTGATCTTTAGTTTGGTTGTAATTTCAACATTGTTTCAATATTCATTTTAGTGGAAATACCATTGAAATCCCGTTGATCTGTAGTTAGAATTTCAACGTTGCTTCAATATTAATGAAGGGTGCAAAAGTGATGTAGAATAAATGTTGCAGTGCGACGTTGATTCAATGATTTTAACGTTGAAAAGGAATGTTGATTTTAACATAGATTCAATGACTAATTGTTATCTGTGTGCAGAATAAGCAGTCATCAACACCAACTGAAAGCCCCGTTTTGCAGGTAGTCTTGCATTGCATACAATTAGGCTTTCTCTGAACTACATTGTCCAAAGGCCAGCTTTCGTGCTTGTGTCACAACTTCAGAACGGCTTGACGCACATGCTTCAAATCTGGTGTGAACATTTGTATGGACTCAATAATGTCAAATGTCAAGGTCAAACCTACCTTGAGTGTGATCTCAAGAATGCCTGACACACAAGGTTTTTTGGTACAAGGGTTTGTATGAACTCAAAGATTAAGTAAATTCAATGTTTTTTTTCTTCTTCAGGAATCTCCCCACCAACATTAACCCAGCAGCTTTTCCATCCACTATTGTAATTCCTCTGGCATTACATTTCTAGTTAACTCATTGAGTGTCAAAAACGTAATATTAAATTTTTCCTTCCCATGCGCTGTGCCAAAAACGTAATATTACGTTTTTAGCTTTTTTTTTTTAAATTACTAAACTAGACACTCTAACACACCTTATATGTGATTTTGGGAACTCTGTGATGAATGGAAATGAAATATATGACGATCGAAAACTCATGAAACGCACAATCTGGACATTTTATCATAACTCGGTTGCCGCTTTGGGTCGAATCAGTGACGCATGCACGTCAGCTGAAAACCAGGCCATTTTCATGGGTCTATCACTAGGTGGCAGTCTCGCTGATCACTTCCCGGAAAGTTTACAGGCAACACTTCATATTTCATGAAAGACGTTATATCTCCATTTCTAGAAAAAAACAGCGATTTTTATGAAAACTAGCCACTGTTTAGCTTGGGATTTCTCAGGAACAGAGGCGTGTAGAAATACACGGTTTGCACCCACTGAGAGCTTAAAGTCTCACCTTTTAAACGAGCCATTGTATGTGTTCATAGCTATAACACAGAATATGCTGTGGCTGTACAAAAATCATCAACAATGGTCTAGATTGCTGGCACTCTAGGACAAAGCTTCCGAAAACAGCTTGGCATTCAATGAGTTAACAATGGCCGTCAGGCTTATTCTTCTGGTCACCTTTGGTCCAAGTGCACAGCGTTGTTTTAGCCATTCGGTTTCATCCTTTAGATCTCAATGTTTTAATGCACCTGTCTCACCTGCAACTTTGGTTCGGACCAAACTGAAGATTCCGAAAGTCTGGACCAAATTAGGTAGGTGTGATAGCCCCCTTTAGAGGTCTGCACGGGACTACATTTTTAGTCCCGCTCCCGCAACACTCTCTCCCGCCCGCAACCGCAAAATTATAATTTTTTTCGTCCCGCTCCCGCCCGCACCTATAGTATCACGTCCCGCTCCCGCCCGCAAAAATCCCGCAAGGACAGGACTCTTTACTAATGACTAATGGTAGGCTACTGGCTCAGCTGTGTGATGTCCATTCTGAAGCATCATCTTTAATTGTGCCTTTTTATGTTAGATTGACCTATAGGCCTATTCAAAACAGTAAACACACTCATTGCTTACTATTACATAATGTATGTATTTATTGTAATATATTGTAATTATTGTACTAGAATAGCCTTCTGACAACATTAAACAACAACATTCGCCCAATTTCCAATTAACAAAAATAGTCCCTAGACTAAGCAATGCCATAAGGACTGGGCATATTTAAACATTTTGGATATTATCTTCAAACATAAAAGAAGTGTGCCCCAACCCATGGCATAGTCACAAAACAATAGACACAATAGGCATAATTATAACATAAAATGGAAATATTGGCCGAATTCTGCTTTTGTTGGACTATAGGAACACTGGGGACCTTAGCTCTCTGAACATATAATATCCACACAAAAACATGGTTTATGCTAAGTTCTCAACAAGTTAGGCATACGTGGGCTGCAGCACAGGATGATCAATTAGTCAGCAGGGTTCTTTAAATACCCGTGAAGAAAAAAAGAATGTTGCTGACTGATGACGGTTTCAGCACGCTACGCCTTTCCTCCAGGATGCGTCCACAGACGCTGAAGGCGCACTCCGATGGTGAATTTTAATGTGGGTCTGGCTCGTCAGGCTATGCTGCATCTGCTTTGCACTGCTTGAAGTCTGATTAACCTTACCATAGGGTAGCCTACATGCAATGTACCCTTACGGCAATGGCTATTTTGGATATATTTAGGCTACATAATATAGGCTTAAATATCACTCCAATGCCAAGGTTGGTGCCTTTTTAATGGACTTAGATAAATAGGGGATGTTATTAAAGGAGAATTCCGGTGTGATATTGACTTAAAGTGTGTTGAAACATGATACCGAGTGTGAACGTATGTCTCATAGCCCATCTCGGCTTGTCCCCTGCACTCCAAAATCTGGCGCTAGTTAGCCGATGCTACCAACAGCTTTTTCAATGGTGGTGCTTCGGCATCGGGCTAGCCATGCAAATAAATCACTGTTTTACACCATTTACGAGGCTCAATGTATCTCCACACTTCATTGGTAGACTTCCGAGGCCCCTGACATTTAAAACGAGACATTGAGAACTTTGAAAAAGCACTGGTAGTTTACTTATAAGACGATTTATACAGACAGTATATTCATGAAGTTTAGCGTTTGCAGCCATCTTGAATTTAGTCAGGAAGTCGAGCGACGAGTAAGAATGAACAGGTATGATAAAGGATCAGATTCCAAAAATAATTCCGTGGAAATGCATGGATTCCAGTTGCTGCTACTGGAAGAAACTGGAATCCATGCATTTCCACTAAATTATTTTTGGAATCTGAGGTCCAGGAGGACCAGTATCGATACAAGGCTATGTTTTTTGAGGGAGGGCTTAATAACAGATGTCTTAAACGACTGCGGTACATGCCCTGATAGCATTGAATTATTTATAATCTAGAGCAAAACATTATCCAGGAAGGGGAGAGCAGTCTTAAGAAGGTGAGTAGGAATAGGGTTCAGTAGACTAGTTGTAGATTTTGATGAGGAAATTGTGGAGGTGAGATCTAATATGTTGTGTACCGGTATATGTAAATGAATTAAACATTGTTTGAGGTCTCATCTGTGATTTTGTAATTTTGCTATCTTTGGAGTATATCTAATTGTTTGACATACAATCATAATACTGACATACAATCATACTGTTGAAAATAAGAAAATAACTGTTTTGTGATTCAACATAGCCAGTGATTTAGGCAAAATGTATGGTGTTAATTATAGTGAAATATACAATTTTCTCCATGTTCAATGACCTCTAAAGACAGTCCAACCACTCTCCAAAAATTAACATTTCAATCCCACAGAAACCACATAGGCCAACCAAAAAAATCAGCCATAAAACTGAAACGAGTTTGCAACGCAGGTCACAGGTACTGTCCAATTCGCCTTTGGCTAAGCCACACCCTAGAATGTAGATTGACCAATCACAGCGTAGCCAAGAACGAGCTCCCAAAGAGGTCCGACACTTTTTCACAACGCTCCATTGACTTTAACGCAGGCGTCTTATATATTCGGTCTCGGCAGGTAGTTTTATCAAAAATATGGTTAAACGTTGTGCCTGGGGCATTTGTAACACAGATAGGCGTTTCCCAGAAAGGTTGGAGGGGCGTGTCTGTTTTTTCCCCTTCCCAAAACCCAAAGTCAAATCCTGACAAGTGTCGTCTTTGGATTAAACTGTGTGGACGTCCTCACAGTCAGCTAAACCCCTCGAAGATCAACAAGCACATGTTTGTGTGCTCTAAGGTAAATTTTGGTTTTAACCTTACTGTTAAGTTATATACTACTTAGACAATTTTATGCTTTTTTAGGTTATGATTTCGGTTCTCTAGCCTAATTAATGAAGAATTAATGTGCTAGCAAGCAAGTAAGCTTAGGGATAGCTTAGCTATCACGTAAATCAGGATTGTATTCTTTGACTAGCGGCTGGATGTTAGCTAACTTCGTTATTAAAGATACAAACACCTAACGTTAATGTTACTGACACGCTGTGGTAGTTTTTTAAGGTGACTACCGCCACCGTGTTGCCACAGTCTAACAATATTTTACATCACTATTTCAGCATTTTGTTAATGGAGAATCAAGTCCCGAAACCCCAAATCCAGTTCCTGCTATTTCTGGTGGAGGAAGTGCAGTCAAAGGTCGAAGACTGCCAACTAAAAGGTCGGAGTTATAATTAAATAATTCAATTACAGAAAAAATATTACAGCCACAACACAGTATCAGAACAATATCACTTCAATCGATTTTACATATGTATTTACAGAGGCATCTACACAGTATCAGGCTCATCAGTGCAGGACACCACATCAGAAGAGCTGTCCATGGTCATTGAAACAGGTAGGCTACAGCATAGACATAATATACATAGACGCGGCATTGGCTGCTGGAAACAAGAAATGCGGCCGCCATTTTGGACCGGTCATACTCCTCGTTGCGTTGCAGCAGAAAACACAAGATGACAGCACTGTGCAGCATGTTCCTGCTCAAATCGGCGGACCATATTCGGGGGATTTACTTTTCACAAGTAAGATTTAACATTACCGTACTATTGGTTGTATTTTGTATTTTCGAACAATGTGGCCTGTATCATAGCTACATGTATGACCTTTGCAGCAAAAAAAAAACGTGTGAAAATCTGTTCGGTATTCAGTGAGGTATGATTAATTTAATGTGCTGACAGCTCATTGCACCAGCCAAAGAGTGGAGTGGATGACCGATCCAAGATGGCGGCCCCACGTCTCGTCAGCTCTAGTACGGAGTAGCGGTCGATGCGGCGTCTATGTATATTATGTCTATGGGCTACAGTTCATGTGACGGTTGTGGACTCTCATTGCACACTGTAGGAAGAAAGTGCTCAAAAAAAGTACCAGTCAAGTTTATCTTTTATTTTCCTCCACATCTCAGGATCAAAACAAATTCGCTCCAGGTGATAGTCACTTTCACATAACACAATAAGGACACACCATGGCATCCCAGTTATCCCCAATTGTCCCATGATTTGAAAGTGATATTTGTGTGTACGATTGAGCCTGTAGGGGTCATCGCTAACCTTTTTAAGGTACTGGCAATCGGTGTAGCTGATTTTCATTAGACATTTAAATTCGAGAAGTCCATAGGTCTCATTCTCACCACTCTGAACCCTTCTGTCAGGGGATGTACCCAAATAGGGGGCGTTAGGGTTGATGACAAACCCACACACTTGCACTTCATTTCCAGTGATGACAGCATACTGGGCTCAAGCTCCAGGCCTCTCTTCATGGCTTTTGTCATAATGCTCTTCTTCTTCCTCTGCATGATGATGGCAAGTTGTTCAAAGTCAGCTCTTCTAGAGAATATTCTCTTGAAGGACGATGAGGTTAGGCGAATAGAGCGGACATGATGCCAGATGTTGTTGCTACTCTGCTGTCTGGTGTTTTTCTCAAGTGCCTCTGCCTCAGCCTTTGAGACTACAATGGTTCTGAACCTTTCCATCTGCACTTTATTAAGGACAGTACAGAAAGAGCCTGGCTGTGGTGGCAAAGGGAATGCTGGGAAGTCACTGGAGTTTGATTGGGAGAATGCTTGTGAAGTGTTGTCCAATAGTGGGAGCAGTATGCATTGAAGGGGGAGAAAAAAACATTTATTATTTCTTGTGTTTACATATTGTTTCTTGTTTTTTTTTTTTTTTTTACTAGGCCTCATTTTAATAATGTCATTGTTATGTTTTTACACAGAAAACCAGATTCACACAGCAGACCAGATTCACACAGAGGATGCACACCAGGATCGCACAGAGGACCAAAAAGAAAAATCAATTAAAGAGGCAACTTGCCGATAAAGAAAAAGAAAATGCCTTGCTGAGGGTGGAGATTCAAACTTATGAAGCATCTCACCCACACCACACCCACTCAAGCTCATTACCAACTCACACCAGAGACTATATCTAACTGCAATGTGCCTGAGTACTTTAAAGTACAGCACAGGTTTTAGTTATGATGAGTTCAACAATCTGTGTGCATTTTTCAGGATACCCAGTACTGCAACGGATACACAAACACTTAGCCCTGTGACATACCAGAGTAGGTCAGCAGATCAACCTCATGCCTTTAAGACAACAGTTCCTACTTGTGCTTATGAAGCTGAGGCAAAACTTTGATCTGAAAGAGCTGGCCTTCAAATTTCAAATTCCAGAACAAACTGTTAGCACTTTATTCAATTCATGGATTGATTTCATGTATGGTAGGCTAGGCAACATGTCTATTTGGCAACACAGGGACACAATAACAGAAAACATGCCTGACAACTACAGAGCAGAGTTCCCAACAACCTTTGCTATTCTTGATGGTACAGAGATTAAGACAGAAAAACCAACGTCACTGTTACTTCAAAGTCAGACTTACTCAAACTACAAATCTGCCAACACACCTAAATGTCATATTGCCTGTGATCCTCGTGGTGCCATTATCTTTGTATCCACACTTTACATGGGATCAATCTCAGACCAAGAGCTATTTAGACAATGTGGGATCATAGATTTACTGAAAGGTCTGCTTCAGTGTGGCTATCTTAAGGCAGGTGATGGGCTCATGGTGGATAAGGGTTTTCTTATTGAGAAGGATGTAAAAGAGCTTGGGCTTAATTTGAACATCCCCCCTTTGCCAAATAGTGTCGTCACGATACCAAAATTAATGTTTCGATACCGATACCAAGTCAAGAATTGCGATTTCGATACTTCTTCGATTCTTTTAAAAATGTATTTGATTTGGGGGCCCCACCACCTTGATGTCATCATCATTAATATTGAATATGCTGTAATGTGATCATTCACACCAGTGGCCATTCCAGATTCTGTTTGACTCTCTCCACACAAACATACATGGAAAATGATGGCTTATGTCATATTTCATATATTCTGCATAATTACTAGTAAATATATTTAGCTATTTGAATACTTCAGATTGATGTTTAAACTATTACACTTAGGCATAGTCATAATGTGGTGTGTAGGGCTAATTGAATGCACATTGGTGATGTGTAGGTGTAATTGAGTGCCTGTCACTTTAAGAGATACGTGAAAGTAATTGACCTTTAGTCTCACGGTTTTAAGTCTAGTAAATAAAAGTTGCACATAGCGCATAAGGATATGTGGATGCAATTAATTATGTTTTATATGTCATTAATGTTCATTCATGATTTTAGTGAGCACTATTGACAAATGTGACCTGAGCTAGCGGGATAGTTAGCAAGGATCTCTCTAAAGATGTAAAAGTTTGCCATGGTTGCTTAGCCTATTTCTAAATTACATTAAACCCAAATAGTAGGCCTAAATGACCAAGATCCCACAGCCTAGGTAGGTTAGCAACAGCAGCCTATTATTATGTGTTACCATAGCATCACTTGAACTAGCAGCCATGTCTCGCTGTTTATAGCACGACAGCTGCGCTTACGTGTGTGTGAGAAGAAAAGACGCACAGCCACAGGTTAGGGGAGGAGGCGCTAGAAGCATGCCTTGTGCACACGCATGTTACTTCAAAAGAACACGGTCATTCTCAAAAGTATCGATACTAATAAAAGTAGGCATTTTTAATTTCAGGGTATTTCAGGGTATTGCGATACTTTTGTAGTATCGGTGCACCGTGCAACACTATTGCCAAATCAAATAGTCAGATGCCAGCTACAGACGTTGAAATGACAAAGAAAATAGCCAAACACCGAGTACATGTAGAAAGAGCCATAGCCAAAGTGAAGAAATTCAAAATGGTTTCTGGACGGATCCATCCCTAATGTCAGGCTTGGAAACATAAATCAGATATGGTTTGTGGTCTGTATGCTGTCCAATTTCCAGCCGAACATTATAAAAGCATAGGATACAGCACAATGATCTGTCTGTACACACAGCTAAGATAAGCTCCTGAATTTGAATTTTTTTTTTTTTTTTTTTTTTTTTTAAACATGGTTGATAAATCAATTATTGTGTTGTTGGGTATTTCCCAGAATTGGGGCCTTTTTCTGTCCACAGGGTGTAATTCTATTAAAACACATTAAATCTAATAATGTTTAGCATCACTAATTACAGTGCATGAAAATGCACTGTTCTGTTCTTCCAAGGCAACAACATCAACAACTTATTATTATTATGCTTACCACTTTTTCCGTACGCAATTTCTCTTGAACAGTTTAACTTAGAAACTTTGTTCAAACTTTGTAACGTAGGTCTTCAAACGGACCAAGCTGCTATGTCTTTTCAACTTTTAAACTTTAAACTATTATAGAAAAACTTTTTAAAAATCCCCATAGACTTAACATTGCCGATTGTGACATCATAATACAGCCGTTAAGCAATTAGAATCCTATGGCAGGTGTTCAGTAGCTAGTTAGCATTGTTAGCATGTTAGTTACCATAGTTAGCATAACTGCTAAAAATAATTAGCTAGGTTAGCTAAGTCACATGGTTAGCATTGTTAGCATGCTAGTTAGCATAACTACTAAAAATGATTAGCTAGGTTAGCTAAGTCACATAATTAGCATAGTTAGCATTGCTAACATAGTTAGCATGTTTAGCAAAACTGCAAGAAAACGTTAGTTAAGTTAGCTAAGTAACATGGTTAGCATAGTTAACATTGCTAGCATAGTTAGCATGTTTATCAAAACTGCTAGAAAATGTTAGCTAAGTTGCATGGTTAGCATGTATTATCTGTTTTAACTATACATGATATTTTACATCACAACTTAAGCATTTTCATGCACTGGTAATTCCTTGGAATTGCATTTCTAGTTATTATTATTATTACAGTGCATAAAAATGCACTGTTCTGTTATCCGAAGTCTTCTTCTTCCCACCAAATTTCTGCGTCTAATTCAGCCTCGACCGTTTAACGTAGAAACTTCGTTCAAACGTTGTAACGTAGGTCTTGAAAAAGGACACTTGAGGAATGTATTTTTCACTTTTATAAACTTTAGACTTTTTTAGATATTAACAAAAAACAAGCTTATTTTTCCCCATAGACTTTGACACTATGACATCACAATGGACTAATTAACTTGATTTGCACCTGTATCAACTTCCAGCTGCTCAACTAGGACCCATCAAAGGGCCAGTTAAACTGATTGCACCTGTATCAACTGCTTTCTGCTTAACTAGGCCAACTCTCTCTGTGTCTCTCCATTCTACAAGGATATAAGGCACATTTCATCTAACTTTCTATCCATTCATCCTCTTCAAACCATTCACTCATCCACCCATTAAACTATCCATCAACATCCATTAAACAATCTGCCCATCAACATCCATTCAACTTTCTGTCTGTCAACATCCATTACACTATCTACATTTTTTAAACTATATACTCTGTCTCAGGCTTTAAGCATACAATATGGCTCTATTAAGACTGATGTTAAGCAATTAGAATCCTAGGCCAGGTGGCCAGGCTATATTAAACCTCATCTACCTAGTTCAGTCATTCCAACTATTAAACCTCATCTACCTAGCAAATAATTTAACCTTTTAAACTGTCCACCTATTTAACTGTTCAGTCATTCCAACTATAATAAACCTTATCTACCTAGTTCAGTCATTCCAACTATATTAAACCTCATCTACCTAGGTCAGTCATTCCAGCTATATTAAATCTCATCTACCTAGCAAATAATTTAACCATTTAAACTATCCACCTATTTAACTGTCCAGTCATTCCAACTATATTAAACCTTGTCTACCTAGCAAATAATTTAACCTTTTAAACTATCCACCTATCTGTTCAGTCATTCCAACTATATTTAACCTCATCTACCTAGTTCAGTCATTCCAACTATATTAAACCTCATCTACCTAGTTCAGTCATTTCAACTATATTAAACCTCATCATGTTGGTTGCCAATTAGCACATCAACTGTTTTAACAATATATTTCACACCATGTTTTGCATTTTCATGCACTGGTAATTCCCTGGAATTGCGTTTTCTAGTTAGATTTATTGTCGTGTTTTTTTTTTTTTTACATCTTTCCTGAAGTCGTTTAATATTGAAAATATGCACAATATTTATGATGTAAGTATAACAGTGACACTCCAATAGTGAAGTACACTTAAACAAGAACTCAGTGTCTAACACTGCATACACACACTATTAAATAACTATTCAATTCTGTAAAAATAATTCAAATAATAGTATTTCATATACAATATATACATTTATTGTACATTTATATACAATATATACATTAATTGTACATTGATATACAATATATACATTAATTGTACATTTATATACAATATATACATTGATTGTACATGTATATACAATATATACATTTATTGTGCATTATATACAATTTATACATTTACCATATATACATTATACATATTATATTATACTTGATCCAAGTTTCTTTGGACTACTACCACATCCTACATAACATCCAGGGCATGATCACCAGTTACCTGAGAGACAACAAGCTGCGATTCCAGTCCACCAAGTTCATAACAAAGTGGCAGCCAGTGGAGAAGGGGATAGTGACAGGATGCACAATCTCTCCCATCTTGTTCATCATGGGAATGAACCTGATCATCTCTGCAGCGAGTCAAGGGGGCCAAAGACCGCAGCAGGATGTCAACAGCCAGCAATCAGGGCATTCATGGATGACCTTACCGTGATAACACCAACTCACGTGCAGGCAAGATGGGTCCTGGCAGAACTGGATCGCATGGCCACTTGGGCAAAGATGGTCTTTAAGCCCAAGAAATCAAGGAGCCTAGTAATCCAAAAGGGCAAAATAACTGAAAGGTTCAAGCTATTTTTTCAAGGGGAAGTGATCCCAAACATCCAGGGGAACCCAATTTAATGCCTTGGAAAGTGGTATGATGATTCCCTGTCAGACAAGAACAGCATCTCCAGCACTGGAAATCAAGTTGATGAGTGGCTGAAGAAGATTGATAAGTCTGGCCTGCCTGGGAAATACAAGTGCTGGATCTACCAACATGGCCTGCTCCTGAGTCTCATGTGGCTTCTCACGGTATATGAGGTGCTCCTAACAACTGTTGAAGAAATGGAAAGGAAGTTCAACAAGCACCTTAGAAGATGGTTGGAAATATCCCCGAGCTTCACATCCTTGGGGCTCTACATAAGGTCAGGCCAGCTCCAGCTTCCCCTGTCATCAGTGGTGGAGGAGTTTAAAGTTGCCAAGCGCAGACTGTCCTTGACATATAGGGACTCCCTAGACCAACTCACCAGGGAAGCAGGAGTCAGAACGAGATCTGGCCGTAAGTGGGCCGCCAGCACGGCAATTAACCAGGCAGAAACTTCTCTCAAGACCAGAGACATCATTGGAAACACTTGCATTGGAAGACAGGGTCTATGAACAGCACATTTCCAGCAGTGGTCAAAGTCCACCCCTAGGGAGAAGAGAACCATGATCCAGGATGAAGTCCGAAACCTTGAGGAAGAAGGGAGGAGGGCAAAATCCATTGAGTTTGCAACTCAAGGCGCCTGGACGAGGTGGAACCTCCCCAAGAGGACAATCACATGGAGTGAACTGAGGCGGCTGGAGCCCTTCCGTATATTCTTTCTACTCCGAGCAGTGTATGACACCTTACCAACCCCAGTCAATTTGCATAGGTGGGGGATACGGGAGGACCCATTGTGCAGGTTGTGTGGTGGAAAAGGAACAATGGTGCACATTCTGTCAGGGTGCAAGATCGCATTGACACAGGGAAGATACAGGTGGCGCCACGACAAGGTGTTGGCAGTGCTTGCAGACATCCTGGAGCAAGAAAGGAGGAAGAAACAACCAGCCAAAGCACGACCACTGCTGAGCACCATCGCCTTTGTGAAAGAGGGCCAAACTCCTGTCGTCCACAGCCAAGCCAGGCAGAATCTCCTGCAGTCAGCCCAGGGATGGGAAATGGAGGTTGACCTCAGGAGGAAACTCCACTTCCCCAAGGCGGTACTATCCACAACTCTAAGGCCTGACATCATACTGTCTCCAGAGGGAAAGAAGATCATCCTGGTGGAGTTGACGGTGCCGTGGGAGGAGGGCTGTGAGGATGCTGCAGAGAGGAAAAAAGCCAAATACCAGCAACTGGTCCAAGACTGTCGTGACAAGGGGTGGGCAACATGGCTGTTGACAATGGAAGTTGGATGTCGAGGTTTCCTAGCTCAATCCGTGTGGGATCTTTTGACAAAGGTTGGACTGAGAGGCCACTTGAGGAAAGCAGCCGTACGTAGGCTGGGAGAAGCGTCTGAGAGAGCCTCCTGTTGGCTCTGGCACAAAAGAGAGGACACAAGCTGGAAGCCTGGAGGAGAGGGGCAGTGACCTGGCCAGTCACTGCTGACCCGCCAACTGGAGGGTGTTGTGGTTAAGGGTCGAAACACCCAGAGAAGGTTGGGGACCACCTGACGACCTCTCTTTCAGGCCAAGGCTTCATCCATTAGAATTATGATAGCATCGCAGATGTGTTATACAACTGATTGTACATTTATATACAATATATACATTTATTGTGCATTTATATACAATTTATACATTTACCATATATACATTAATAAATTGACAATATATATATTATATACAATACACCATGTTAAAAAAATATTCTGGCAGTAAAACACAGCTGTAATCTCACAAAAAATCCATTAAAACATCATCTCCACACTTCACAAATCTTAATATGTTATTCACTGGCAAATGGGGTGTAGAAAGGAAAACACATTTACCTTTAATTGATGATGCCGGAATAGCTGTGAGATGGCCAAGACAAGACATCCTACTTTCACAGGTATAAAGTAGGAAGGATTAGGTCGACTACTAAAAAAACTGTTTTGTTTTGTTGAAGTACTTCGCTATTGCATAACAAGTGTTGTTGGTCCCAGTATGTAACATGAGGAAAGTTTTCACCGAAAACAAACTGTCATCGTTAAGTACAACAGTGTACGAGTTGCGTCTAATTGTCCTAGTGCAAGATTCCGAATTAATGACTTCATTATTCACCACTATTCTCCTGTAATATCTCACAGAGATCCTATCGAATGTATGAAAGACACTGTGCATTGCTAAGCAATCATCGTTATCAATCTTTTTACCTTTTGGTCTGCCAAGAGCTGTCACACCATTACCACGGCACACATTTTTCAACTTTGGCAGTGAAAATGTATCAAACAAGTCTTGGCATTCAACACTGGCATTGCCCATGGTCTTTTCTCTCAGTGCTGGTAAGGCTTTTTGCATCCAAAATGTTTTAATAATTTGAAGAGCAACACCTTGTGTACTTCTGATCATGTTCATGAGATCATTGTTGTATGCTTCGAATACAAACGCAGAATGAGCCCAATTTCTAACACTCCTTGTTAAATGAAGGCAAATGTGTGTATTGAACGTCATGTTCTCAAGTCCATAAAGGTCTTGCATTTCTACCACATATTGCAGTAGTAGCTCCTCAGCTTGCTGAATTTCAACTAAGCTTATTCTCTCAGCCAGTAAGATAGCTACACCATGGACAAGCTTGACCAAGACCAATGAAGGAGATACTTGTGAGGCAGAATTCCTTTCAACACCGGGACGCTATAGTATAGCAACCACATCAACCATTCGTGCGCTTTCCAGAACTTTCTGTCCTTTAAAGGTGCCATGTGTAATGTCCGCCAAAAAAACAATTCATACTCCACATTCCATAAAAAAGGGGGCAGTATACCTCCAGAAAGTGAGTTGGTCTACCCTAGAGTAACAATTGAGACACATATATTGCAGTTTGGCTGGCGATTATGTTACCCGCATACCGCCTCCCATGGCCGAAATTGGTATTATGACACCTGTCGGGCTGTGGCTAGTAATTTAGCATGCTAATTCAGGTTGATATCTCTGCAGCACTATACCTTGTCATTTTTTTAATGACATCACCACCCTTATTTCTTCTCATTCTTTTGATGTGTGTAGCTCATTTTTTGGGAAATTTTTACCTCAATTCTTACACATGGCACCTTTAAGGAACGAGGTATCCTTGAAACATTGCACGGAGGTTTGATGTCTAGTAGCCTCTTATCTAACATGTGAATTGATCTGCCAATGTACCATGTTGTTTGATGATTCTCACTATTTAACCACAGCTTGGCCATTGTCCTTGCAATACCTAAAGAGACACTGTGCATGTAATCTGGGACACAGGACTCAATTATATTAAAATGTGGGACACGTAGTAAAATGCTCGGTCCTTTCACACCTTTAAAAGCCATGCCTGATTGTAAAGCACATTCAATGTGCTATTCAGTTTGAGCCTGGGTTCGTAACTCACAAGATTCAAATGGGTATACACGTGTATAACCACTGTCTTTTTCAACAATATCACCTCTCTGCAGGCAAAATGAACATCCATATTCACCATTAAATTGTTTGAAGTTCTGGATTACCGGCCTTGCTACTGAATCACATACAAGTACCAGAGGATAAACTCTTGTGGTGTTAGTAGTGGAAGATGTTTGCCAAGTGAACCCCTGAGTTTGTAGATGTAAAATCTCTTCAACAAAGGGTTGAAGGTACACATTCATGTTTGGTTTACTATTGCCAAACCATAGCCCACATAGCATTACATGCTTCTGTCTGTCAAACACTGGCAGTTCATTAATGATGCACAAGAGAGGCTAAATGCTAAATGAGGAGGACTTGGGAACACCATCACAACTGCATGTTAGTGATATATTAGGTGAACGTAGAGGTGATTCAGGTGAGTGACAATTGCTGATATAAAGCACCATCACATATGTCACTAATCACATTTGGATCCATTTCCTTTTCAAATTCATGACTGACATGTATTATGACATCTTTCTGCAAAAACAACGTTTTTAGTTGCTCCTCTAAGGGCAGATAAAGGAAACCGTTTCCTCTGGACATCTGATTGGTCACCGTTGAGGTTTCTTTGCAAGATCTGCACTGTAAAAAGTCATCAGCCTGCACCTCCATGATACACACAGTTTTCACAGACATAGTGAACTTGCATATGGTTTCTAACATCCCCAAAGGTCTTGTGAAGCAAGTAATTAGATGGAATTATAGGATCATTACTAATGAAATTTACTAATTGACCAATATCTTCTGTAGCCTTGTCAGTAAGTCCATGTTTTAATTTTAAGGCTAGAAGCAGTCGGATACGGATATGGTCATAGCGCTGGCCTATTGCATGCCTAGGCAGTTTGAAAGACAATTCTCTGCCCGCCCCTTGGATTAAGCAAGGTGAATGGTTCGATTCCAGACTATACATTTCAATGATATAGGATGGCCCGCCAGGCTAACTCATATGGTCACCACTATTAGATTGATTTGCTTAGATCCAGACCTATGCAATGCCACTTTGGTACTCTATTATGCTTATACTAGGGCTCTGTGACCTAGCCAGAGATAGAATCTTGATGAGCTTAAAATCTTTGTCATTACAATTGTTTAATGGTGGTCCGTGATTACCTTTGTAACTGGATGGACTGGATGAGAGTAGGGGTGCAATAATGGGGCCAGGACAATGGGGGAGCTGTGGGATTTGCTGCTGTGAAAGACTGGGTTCATGGGGAGATGAAGAGTCCTTTAAAAGCTGGGCCTGTTGAGGGCCCGCCCCCTCTTTTTGGTCTCCTTTGTGTCAGCAGTGGGTGGATGGTGTGCAGTTTGATTCTTTTGTTCGTTTTGAGTTATTTATGTGCTTTTGTGTTTGGTATTGCCTTATTTGATTTTGTTGTAGATATAGAGTGGTTTGCTTTACATTTGCTTTAAGAAGAGCTATTTGTAGTGGTTAATTGAGTGCCAGCATTGAGCCAGAAAGGCCTTAAGCCCTGGCCTCCTCCTATAGGTTATTTTGTGTGTGTTTTCATCTTGTTTGCTTTGTGTTAGTTCTGTTTGTTTGTCCGTGCTAGGGCGGCCGACCTGTGCTGCACACCTTCTGCCTTCCCCAAGTGGCTCAGCCCGAGGTCCAGTAGTGTAGTCCCTGCTCATGGTGGTTTGTTGTGGCCTTTGCCTTTTTAATTAGTGTAAACTTAATAAAGTAATGATGTATTCTAAATGGTTTTAATGTTAATATTAATGAACTTTACCAGGACTGGGGACTGCAGGCTGTAACCACTGTGTGTACACCTACTACTGGGCCTTTGTGTGACATTTGATGCATGGGTAGCTATCAGTAGGCATTGAGTGCTATGTATGAATTTAGTGTGTAGTGTTTGTAGTGGTGTAATGCGTGAACCTAAAATATTTATGCGCTTTGAACTTTATTGCAGTTTTGCACTCTCCACGTGAGGTTTATTTATTCCTTGTGACTGATCTGGTATTATCTTATTTATTCAAGGTCCCAGTGGTGGGTGGCAACCTCTGACTCCTCCTTCCTTCTCCCATGAGCTTGGTTTCAAATAAATTGTAAACATTTTTGACACTTGACTCTTTATTGTCTCACGTTGGTCGACCGAACCTGCTTACATCTTTGGCGTAGTCGGCAGGATCAACTTGAAACAAAAAGAAAAAAATTAATTTGATTGAGGATGTCTCAAAGTGAGAATGAAGAAGGGGGGAGACCAAGGTATTTTTCAGTGCCTACCTTTTTCCCATTTATGATGCCTTGTGTTAAATTTTCTGGGGGTAGAGGGACAAATGAATGTACATTCAAACAGTGGAAAAATGACCTTGAAATGTGGTTTAGAATGTATGGCATCCCTGCTGAAAATCAGTTAGACTGGGTTTTGAGTTGTTTGGAGGGGGAAGCAAAGAGAGAAGTGGTCATTTTACCTGCTGACAAGAAAAATACTGTTGCAAAAGTATTTACAAAGTTGTCGAGTTTGTATTCTAGTGCTGTATTCTAGTGCAACCACATCTAAGAAGCCTTGGGAAGATGACCTGCAAAAACGTAAAACTGAACTTAAGTCAGAACTGGCAAAGGAGGTAGAGACTCAAGTGAATAACCTGTCCCAATCTCTCCTGCAGGGCATAAAGGAGGAGTTCCGCAAGGCGAAGATTGAGTCACAGTCAATCCAGACACCTACCCCTTCCTTTGTGCCACAAAGATCTCGTAGTTTTTTACCAGGCCCTAGGCAACAGAAAACAAGGGCCCAGTCCAGGCCCAATGAGTATGACGAACAGGGGCGGCCCATCTGTTACCAATGCAGAACCCCAGGCCACATTGCACGCCAATGCCCCAAACAAAACCCACCTGCCCCTTTAAACTAGCTTGCCCCGCTGTTGTGGATCTAACAGTGGGCCAAACAGCAAATGATCCACCCCCCACATTGACCCAAGCATGTGACCTGCAAACATCAGTGCCCCCTGCAGGACTTGTAGGGAACTGTCCCATGATTGAAGTCTCCATGGATGGCATTGAAATCTCCTGCCTACTAGACACTGGCTCCCAGGTGTCCATGGTGTGTCAAGAGTGGCTACAGAGACACTTTGGCCAAGATGGCCAGCACCTGAAAGATCCAGCTTCCTGGCTGAGGTTGAAGGCAGCAAATGGTAAAGAGATTCCATACCTAGGGTATGTAGAAGTTCAGATGGACATTGCTGGGGTGACATTGTCAAATGTGGGGGTGATCGTAGTAAAAGACAGCTGTTTAAAGGTATCAGGCCTTGTAGGAATGAATGTGATTAAACAAGTTGGCAAGTTTTATTCAAGAACACAGCACCTTGCAGAGTGAAGACCCCACCAAAACTAAATGATCCCGGCAAGACCCTGTGGCAGGAGGCCATGCACGTTTGCCAGAAGGAGCAAGGATTCGTCACCCCTGATGGCTTTGTCGGATATGCCCGTCTGTAATGTGACTGTACCTGGGAACCGGGAGCTGCTACTGATTTGTCGAGCCAGAGGCGGACCAGGAGGTTGAGGGTACGAAGCCTTGATGGAGCCACTGCCCACACAAGATGGACTCCTGGTAGCTCGGGCCCTGGTGACAGTTGGGAGTGGACGGACACAGGTACGAGTGCGTAACATCAGCAATGCCCCTCTAGTCATTTACCTCTACCAAAAGTTAGGCAAAATATCTTTGTTGGACTCTTGAAGTATTTGATGACGAACATGCATTCGAAATTGTGAGAGGTGATAGCGTGGAGGCCCAGATGTCAAGTGGTGCTGAAGCAGATGTACACTCAAGTAGTGTGACTGACGTGGATGCCTTACCACCATTCGACCTTGAAGGAGTTGCTCTGTCAGCAGAACAGAAGAGCAAATTGGCCACCTTGCTCAACAAACACAGAGCTGTCTTTTCTCAGCATGATGAGGATTATGGCTGCACAGACACCATCTTGCACAGAATCCCTACAGGAGACGCAGCCCCCATCAGGCAAAGGTATCGTCAGATCCCACCAAACTTGTATGCTGAGGTCAGGACCCTGATCAAGCGCATGCTGGAAGCTGATGTCATCAGGCCAAGCTCAAGCCCATGGTCGTCACCCATAGTCTTAGTACGCAAGAAAGATGGCTCCATCCGATTCTGCGTCGACTATAGGCAACTAAACCAAGTCACTAGGAAAGACTCTTATCCCTTACCCCGAGTAGAGGAAGCTCTAGCCAGTTTGAAGAAGGCCAGCTGGTATTCCACACTGGATCTGGCATCTGGCTATTGGCAGGTCAAAGTGGATGACAAAAACCAAGAAAAGACAGCCTTTACCACTCCCATGGGGCTTTTTGAATTCCAAAGGATGCCCTTTGGATTATGCAATGCACCTGCTACATTTCAGCGCCTTATGGAGAGTTGCCTGGGAGAACATAATTACCAATCACTGTTAATTTATTTAGATGATGTTATTGTCTTTGCGGCCGATTTTGATACTCACCTTGATCGTCTTGACTATGTGTTCTCCCGTCTCTCTGCCCAGGGCCTGAAGCTGAAACCTGACAAGTGTAAACTCCTCCGTGATAGCGTCCAGTACCTTGGCCACATCGTGTCTGCAAATGGAATCGCCCCAGACCCTGGTAAAGTGTCAGCAGTCCAGCAGTGGAAAGTGCCAGCTAAACCAACTGAGTTACGAGCATTCCTCGGCCTTGCAGGGTATTACCGCCGATTCGTCAAGGGGTTCTCCCAAACAGCAGGCCCTCTTCACAAACTCTTAGGCAGGTACCCAGCGAAGAAGACCAAACCCAGAGTGCCAGGTCCTGCCTGGCAATGGACAGAAGAATGTGATCTGGCCTTCTCTCGTCTAAAGCAAGCCTTGACCCAGGCCCCAATTCTGTCCTTTGCTGATTTCAGTTTGCCTTTTCTCCTCTACACAGACGCCAGCCACCAAGGCCTGGGCGCCGTACTCTCCCAGGTCCAAGAGGGCCAAGAAAAAGTTATTGCCTATGCAAGCAGAGGCCTGCAAGGTGCGGAGCGTAATGATGCTAATTACAGTTATTTTAAATTAGAACTGCTCGCACTGAAATGGGCCATCACAGAAAAATTCCATGAATACTTGCTTGGTTCCGACTTTGTAGTTTACAAAGACAATAACCCTCTGGCCCATCTTTCCACAGCCCGGCTAGGTGCAGTGGAGCAGCACTGGGTGGCGTGACTGGCAAGCTACAAGTTCCAGGTGAAACATCGCTCCGGAAAGTCTAATGTTAATGCTGACGTGCTCTCTCGTTACCCCCTAGGAACCCCAAAGGCATCAGAAGAACAGGATGGAGTGGAGGTTCCAGGCTTCCAAGATGTGACTGTGGAGGT
Source organism: Alosa alosa (assembly GCF_017589495.1). Taxonomy (NCBI): domain Eukaryota; kingdom Metazoa; phylum Chordata; class Actinopteri; order Clupeiformes; family Clupeidae; genus Alosa; species Alosa alosa. Next base: position 20,348,853 of record NC_063207.1, on the reverse strand, counting down.
GGTCCAGGCATGCCTGTTGGGGGTGTGTGAGGCAGAGCCAGCATCCAAGCCAGCAGCTTCATGGATTGGAGAAGGCTGGTCTGCTGACAGGTGGGCCGAGGGACAGCAAAAGGACCCAGCAATCTCATGAGTTCTGTTCCTTTTGCAGACCAAACAGCCATTGAGGCCAGATGAACGAGAGCGAGAGTCCCCAAGTGCTGCGCCTGCTGAAGGAAAGGCCCCGCTTACAGCTGCGAGAGGGGGTACTCTATAGGCGAGTCCAGGACTCAAAAACTAATGCCCTCCACTTCTAGCTTGTTTTACCCCAGAGTCAATGGCGAGAAGTCTTCACTAGCTGTCATGAGCATATGGGACATTTTGCTGCAGACAAGACCCTTAAGACACTCCAAACCAGGTACTACTGGCCCAAAATGTTTGCAGACATCCAGAGGTGGTGTTCAGAGTGTCCTCAGTGCGTGCTAAGAAAAAAGCCCACTAACTCAACAGTTAGTTTGACACCCATTACAGCCTCTTACCCCTTAGAGCTGATTACAATGGACTTCCTGTCTTTAGAAGCCTCAGTAGGTGGATTTGAAAACATCATGGTCCTCACTGATCATTTCACAAAGTTTGCCTGGGCTGCTGCAACTCGGGACCAGACCGCAAAAACAACAGTGAGGGTGATGTGGCAACAGGTTATCCAGTATTTTGGATGCCCCGCCCAATTCCATGCTGATCAGGGGCCAAACTTTGAAGCGGCTGTGGTGAAGCAACTCTGACTTGTACGGCTGCAAAAAGAGTCACACTACCCCGTATCACCCAGAGGGTAATGGGCTCACAGAAAGATTCAACCGCACCCTGCTGGGAATGCGTAGTCTGGTGGAGGAAAAGAAGAGCAGGTGGGCAGATTATCTACCAGAAATGATCCATGCTTATAACAACACTGTGCATACCTCTACAGGCTACACCCCCTCGTACCTCATGTTTGGAAGACATGCACGTGCACCGGTAGACGTTCTCCTGGGGGGTCCGTTGGAAGAACCAAGCACACTTGGAGCGTGGGTCCAGAAACACCATGAGCGCCTGTATTTTGCCTACAAAAGAGCGGGTGAGTTGAATGCAGGGGCAGCACAGAAGCAAAAGAGGCAACATGACGGCCAAGGGGGGCTGGGTCCATTAATGATGGGGGAAAGGGTGCTGTTGCGTAATGTGGGTCCTAAAGGGCAGAGTAAACTGGCAAATTATTGGCATAATGTACCTTATGTAGTGGTAAAACAACCTAATCCTGATGTTCCTGTGTATGTGGTCAAGCCTGAAAGGCGGAAAGGGAAGGAGAAAGTCTTGCATAGGCGGTTGCTTAGTCCTTGTCCTCTGTCATTGCAGGCCCCAGTGCAGGAAGAACGTGGCGAACCTGAGCCAGCGAGACCGTCGTTTCGTTTTGATTCTTTTGTTCGTTTTGAGTTATTTATGGGCTTTTGTGTTTGGTATTGCCTTATTTGATTTTGTTGTAGATATAGAGTGGTTTGCTTTACATTTGCTTTAAGAAGAGCTATTTGTAGTGGTTAATTGAGCGCCAGCATTGAGCCAGAAAGGCCTTAAGCCCTGGCCTCCTTCTATAGGTTATTTTGTGTGTGTTTTCATCTTGTTTGCTTTGTGTTAGTTCTGTTTGTTTGTCCGTGCTAGGGCGGCCGACCTGTGCTGGACTCTGCACACCTTCTGCCTTCCCCAAGTGGCTCAGTAGTGTAGTCCCTGCTGCATGGTGGTTTGTTGTGGCCTTTGCCACACTCAATGTATGATCTTCCTTGTCAAAAAATAAAGGCATGAATAAAGATAGAAAAAAAGATATGTCCTCCTGTTCGTGGCACTCCACCTGTTATGTCTCACACTTCCGCCCCACACTTTGAGAATTAAATTAAAAGACATGGTTATTGATAGTGTCACAATTATGAAAAATGTTTTTACAAAAACACTAATAATGGATGGTCTTTAAAATATGTGTGGATCCAGATTTTAGAAACAGTTCTGAAAGTGTTTGTTTTTCCCTCCCAGCCATCCCTCGCATGTCTGAAATGCTGACCTCCTGGACCCAGAGGACCCCAAATGAAGTGAGTAAATTCATTTGTTTGTAATTTAGCTCAACATGTAAAATTATGTTCAGTTTTTAAACTCTGGGTTCTTAGGTCATTTAAGTCAATAAGTCAACAATTGCCTCAGTCAAACAAGTCAGCAAAGTGTTTTGGATTAACAAAAAATGCATTCTGTGTGTTATTTCCTACATAAAATTGTCATTTTAGGCCAATAAAGTCAGTAAAGGGGCAGCCGTGGCCTACTGGTTAGGGCTTCGGGCTTGTAACCGAAGGGTTGCCGGTTTGATCCCCGACCAGTAGGAAAAATGTGGGCGGGGAAAGTGGTAGAGCACTGCTCTCCCATGCCCACATCCACCACTGAAGTGCCCTTGAGCAAGGCACCTAACCCCTTACTGCTCACCGAGCACCCCTGCCTCACTGCGTCGGGATTAGTGTGTGCTTCACCTCACTGTGTGCTGAGTGTGTTTCACTAATTCACGGATTGGGATAAATGCAGAGACCAAATTTCCCTCACGGGATCAAAAGAGTATATATACACTTACACTACTTATACTTGTACGTAATTGCATCTTATCTCTTCTTTGTGTGTTAGGGTTTAGTTTAATAGTTACATTTTCAATTTAGACACCTGGGCAACATGGAAACACAGCAGCCGGCATCACAGTGGCAGCTATGGTAGGTGGTCAAACTTGATTTTGATAGATTATTCTTTTGAAACTAATCTTTCCACTGATTTCATAATCAGTGGACTACTTTTCTATCCCAATAGATTAGCATTTATGCAGATTTTTGCAGGCACAGATACATACCTGAGTCAGACAAGTCAGCAAAGTGTTTTGGATTAACAAAAAATGCATTCTGTGTGTTATTTCCTACATAAAAATGTCATTTTAGGCCAATAAAGTCAGTAATTGCATCTTATCTCTTCTTTGTGTGTTAGTGTGTAGTTTAATAGTTACATTTTCAATTTAGACACCTGGGCAACAAGGAAACACAGCAGCAGGCATCACAGTGGCAGCTATGGTAGGTGGTCAAACTTGATTTTGAGTATTCTTTTGAAACTAATCTTTCACTGATGTCATAAACAGTGGACTACTTTTTATCCCAACGTTATTTGATTGATTATTCAAATGACATGATTATTTCCTACATAAAATCATTTTAGGCCAATAAAGTCAGTAATTGCATCTTATCAATTTAGACATCTGGGCAACAGGGAAACACAGGAGCAGGCGTCACAGTGGCAGCTATGGTATGTGGTCAATTTTTCCAATGGATTATTCTTTTGAAACTAATCTGGACTACTTTTCAATCCCCAAAAGACCAACATTTATGCAGATTTTTGTAGGCACAAACGTGTTTTTAGATTAATGTTATTTAATGGTCCTGCATTTCTTCTATGCCCACAGAGAGGAAATTAATACCTAATATATAATCACTTTTCAGATACCTGAACAGAGCCAGCCTTCTGAGCCAACACAAGTAAGTTTTCCACAACTTCACTCATTGGGCACTTTATGTACACCCAGCGAAAACTAATTGTAATACACCACTCTTGCATAGACCTTAGCTTCAGGGATGTTTAGAATATTCAGTATTTGTTAAAAACTAGTTTAAAAAGATGTTGATTCAACTGTGCGGTATTTTTGGATGCTCCAGTTTGTGGTGCTGTTGGATTGTACTGGGGCAATTCCACGCAAAGTTGTCACATCCATAATACCAACACAATGCCATGGTATTTATTTGCCGTTATGAATGTGACAGTTTTGCGTGGAATTGCCCACTGATACGTTTATATTACTTTGACCACCCCATTTCAGTCAATGAAAGGGATATATCGCAGGACTGGTGTATTATACTGCATTCATTTTTGCTAGGTGTACCTTATAAAGTGGCTGGTGAGTGTACATACACAAAACAATATGCACATAATAATAGTGCAGCAAAAAATCACTGTCTCAGATGGCGTACTTCTGTCAGTATACTGTACTTTCATGCAGTGCACTGTGTGCTTGCTTGTAAGGTGTGTGAATTTCAACATAATAGTGTGGAAATGACGATCGGAACATTTAAATGTGACTTTATTACTGTCCTCTATTCAACAGACATGGTCGATTTATTAATTTTGACTGAGTTGATAGTGTTTATTTCTACGTAGGTTGAAATTGGGAAGCACGTTTTGTGCAATTAAAATGCCTGGAAGGCAGCAGTACATGCCACAAGCGCAACAGCTATGGCCCGGAGCCTTCTGCTAGGGGTGTTTCCTGTGGAAGTCCTCCTCCAAAGTAACCTTAAAGGTATTATTTCCTTTGTTTATATAGGCTTCATCTAGGCTGCATCAATAAAATTAAATGTATTTATCTCAAAAGAAAAAGGGGGGGGGGACTTAGACCTTCACCAAGGCCATATGCTGTTTAGTGCAGTATTAGTCAGAGGGAATCTAAATTCATGCAACACATTTCCACAGAGGTCCTTGAAAATTGGCCTGTAGTTGTTACGTAATCCTGCACACAGACACAAACAAACAAACAAACTACACCAAAAACAACCCTAATTAAATCCCAGAAATGTGTTAATACTTTGTCTTAGGTGGGAAATCCAGAAGGGATGTCACTGACCAGCAGCGGGAAGCACTGGACGCCAACACCATCAGTGTTATTTTTGGTGAGATGGCAATTGATTTACTTAACATTCAGTCAGGTGGTGATAATGTTACAATGTGAAATGTGATGTAAACACATTTACACACTCAGTTGCCAGTTTATTAGATATACTGTATCTAGGAAACAAATGCAGTTGCTATGCTTTTGGGAAATGCTGATCACATCTAATAGCTAAACCTAAACAAAGTGTCTATCCTATACCCCCAGACGCAGTGTTGAAGAAATTTCCAGCAGCAACCAAGGGACAACTGGGGACAGCTGTCAATTCTAAAATAGCGGAACTCCGATATAAAATAAAATAAATAAAAATGTAAAAAATAAATTGAAAATGTGTTGTTTGTTTGTGAAAATATTTTATTTTTAACTTTTTTAATTTCAAAATATATTTCAAATGAAACAATTAGCAAAAGTTAAAAAATATATGTTGTTAGTAAATATATTGACATATAAACTAAAATATATTTTCAAAAAATAAAAAATATATTTTAACTAAAATATATTTTCAAAAAAATAAAATATATATTTACATATATTTAACTAAAATATATTTATTGGGCCAATTTCGAATATTTGCATATATTCCAAAAATATATTTCAAATATATTTGTTTTGTGTATGGGTGGCAACCCTAGCGCATCTACTGTAGGCTTAACATGATTTCTTAGTGACTTAAGTGGCTCATATCTGACTTCAATTTCTAAGTGGCTCATATCTGACTTCACTAGACTATTAGTCCATGGGCCAGATGAGATGTCGGTACCACTCAAGGTGGCAAAGGTAGCTTATACTTTTTGAAAAGATACATGTCTGTAGTTAACATTTTTGTATGAGAACCCTTCTGGAGTCACAGCTAAATTAGTGTCATCAGCATTTTTGATGCAGGTGCCTATCTTGCTATTGGCCTTTGTTAAAGACATATTTGCATCAGAGATACAAAATACAAACACTGCAATACTGGCATGACTCTTGAAAATGTATAATTTACCCATATTATCTCATTCTGAGGTGGTGATTTTCAGCTTTATATCAGGCATGGCGTTTTTTTGAAGAAAGGTAGTTTTGCCAACCTCTGAGGCATCCTTTGCTATTGGACTCTTATTTTGCTATTGCTGGTCCTGTCCGTACAGTCTGACCACTTCTATTTTATCTGAGCTTCAGACAGTGACAAAGGTATGCTTGTTTGTGCGAGGCCAAAACAAGTGCTTGAACATAATTTCTTGTCCATGAAGAAGGAGTTGATACCAGACCAGGGTCAAACCGGAAACCAAATCTGATCGGGCCAATGAGGGGCTATCAGAATCACTTCGTGCCTGCCTCTCCTCACTCTCTCCAACATCGCTGGGATCAATGCCTTTGGGGGGAAAGCATACAGCAAGGCCTTTGGCCATTCATGTGCCAGAGCATCCACTCCCAGCAGAGCATTGCTCTCGGTCAGGGAAAACCACTTCACACAGTGTATCGTGTCGCGCTAGGCAAAGCGATCGAGCTTTCCCGAAGCGCTGCCACACCCCGTCCACCACCTGTGGGTGAAGATGCCACTCCCAATGTCATAGGGTAGCCTGGTCCTACCAAACTCTCGTACATATTTGCTGTATTGTCTGACCTCACCAATATATCACGCCCTGCGATTAGCTGCCGAAAATGCTATGCTATGTTAAAAGTTCCAGCACATTTATGTCCCTCGGACTGCTCGCCCCTCACACACCACTTCCCAACCCATCTTGGCTGCTGCTGCTGCTGCGGGCGATGCCTGCGCCTCTGTCTCTGCTGATGTACCGCCATCGGAGCTAGTGGGGGGGGGATGGGAGATCACCTCCCGCCGGGGCAGGAATGTCTTGTGCGCCATGGCGCTATTCTGTGGCACCTCAAAAAGCTCCCTCGTACTCTCCATCGTCGGCCCGAACAATCCGGAGGGGGAGATAGGTGCATCCAGCAATGAAGTCTTCTCCCTGTCGGGTAGCTAGGACAGCGTGAGCCACAGATGGCGTACCAGCCCCACCAAATGGCCCATTGCACTTCGAGCCCCACAAGGCCAGGTCCAGTGCTCTCCTCCATTCAGGGAGTGGAGTCAGGGCTTTTTGTCATCCTCCACAGCCAGCCTCATGCTCTCCCCGGTGTAGAACTACAGTCCATCAAACGTGTGCCTGCATTTCGTTGAGTGGCAGCCTAAATGATAATCTGCCATTCACATGCCTTTTGTGTGCTCCTGCAAACTAGTCAAATACTGTATGTGTCTATTGCATTTACGTAAGGAGCTTGGAATAAAGTTGGGTTTTCTCTTTTCTCTAGCTAGGCATTTTTCATTCTCAACAAATATCGGGTTCAGCAGTGGTCATGAGAAGGCTATCAATGAACAGAAAACCGACCGTGTTGGCTAACAATTTATTAAATCCTCTTATTGTCATCAATGACATCGTTGTACTGCCTTTTCAGCTCCTTCTGCTTATGATGATTTGGTCTTTTGAATTCCTTTGGCCTTGCGATGCAGTTGTAGGCCTACATCAACGTGTCTCTTGCCGTTCCCTTCATGTATTCTATCACGACGCTGTCTGCCCTCATGTAGCTCCGTGATGTCTTCGTCTTTCCAGGTCAGTTTTTTTCTGGACAGCATTATGCCACTCCATCATGGTCATGACCCTGGCATTTAAGTGCTCCCGCCACATGGACGCACGAAAGAAATGTCATTGACACGTCCTCACGTGGTGTGAGGTGGTGCCCAACCGTTTAACATCTGCAGAACCTCCAGTCTTACACGTATGTCTGAAAGCCCTTAAAGAGTGTTTGCCATTGGCCGTGCCGGCTAATTTATAGCAGAGCCGTTTCGCGCCAATAGAACCTATTAGAGGACTTCAGTGGTGATCGAGGAGTGTATTCCCACTGATTAAAGCTCAGTAGTTTGACTGATAGAGAACCATTAATTTTCATGTGAAGCACCAGGGCCAGTGTTTGTGGCCCTGCCCTGAGGCTTTTTAAGTTTCAGGTTTGACCCTGGTCTGGTCTCAACCCTTCATGGACAAGAAGTTTTGTTCATGCACCAGTTTTGGCCTCACACAAACAAGCATACATTTGTCACTGTCAAACCCAGGCAACAGATGCAGATCAAATAGAAGTGGTCAGACAGTGCTGACAGGACCAGCAATAGCAAAATAAACTTCAAAATCACAAAGCCCAGAAGATGGTTGAGTATAAATTAAAGTCAGAGTCCAATAGCAAAGGAAACCTCAGAGGTTGGCTTTCTTCGAAAAAACGCCATGCCTGATATAAAGCTGAAAATCACCACCTCAGAATGAGATAATATAGGTAAATTATACATTTTCTGAATCCTTAGAGTCATGCCAGTATTGTAGTGTTTGTATTTTGTATCTATGATTCTGCCTGATGCCACAGGATTAAAAGAAAAAAGATGATTTAGGCGGAAATGGTAGGAAAATGTGTGTGATTAAAAGTTTGAAGAGCTCCAGGGTCGGCTGTTTTTGTCCAAAGTGTTCACAAAAGGACTTGAATGAAAGCTCAGATCCGAGATAGCAATTTCCTTTGGGCCGGATCCGCATAAAAGCCTTTAGATCCGCCTGTAGCGGACATACGGTATCTGACTGTGGGCCAGGTCTGCTCCTGATACAGGTTTCAGCTCTGCTAGCAATGCTGTTTTATCACCGGTTTACAGATTTGTCCCAGGTCCAATTTCCGCAACTCAACTGGAAGTCAGGAGATGCGTTTAAAATACAAAACACTGATTTGGCCCAAACCTGTGATACGGATATGAGCCGAAGGACCATTTTTTCACAGCAGACCCAGGTGGAAATGATATTAATTAAGGTGCTGATTCTGCTAAATTGACTGTCCTTTCCCTACTTCATTGTCAACTGGCTGCTAAAGAAAAAAAAGGTATTTTGGAATGGCACACATTTAGAAACCATGGGGGTGCACTATGTTCCCATGGCCACTTCATTTTTACAGTAAGGGTGGAAAAGAAGATATAGTTGGCTCAGTATTGATCAAATGCTTGTTTCATTTTTTTTTTATTACCCAGCAGTGGTAAAAGTAGTCAATTGTTGTTTGTGTCAGATCTAACAGTGCTATGAGACAACCCCATATTTTTGCCACGCATGCAGAAGTCCAAGCAGTAACGTTAATCAAGGATCTTTGGTTTGCTCAATCTTTTGACATGATTTGCCAGCCTGGGTTTGGACTAGGACAGCCCAACTTTTCAAAGTAGGCTATCTGCTTTTTATCTCTGTTGGTTTATTCAGAGACAACAACAAGCAACCGAGCGATTGATAACTTTACTGTAAGGTTATACTATTATTTTCCAGCAATATGGGCTACTAGCTTAGCTTAAGCAAAACAGCCATCACAATAACTATTTTGGAAAAAACAGTGATAACGCTAACAGGAAAAACAAGTGCAATTGTGACTATTTTCAAAAAGGAATAAATGGCTATGTTTATTTTGTGTGGAGATGACGGAGGAAGACAGCCTGAATATCGATGGGAACAGTGGAATTAACACGACTTAAACTTTGTCTGGGATTGCACTTCTACAGCCAGTTTGTTGAATAAAAGATAATAAGACACTTATGTGTAAAGTTTTTTTACCCCCCTCTTGTGTTTGTAGCCTAGCCTATGTTTATCAGTTGAGCTGTTGGGAAAACGTTACGAACTTTAGCCTGGGTGAATAACGAACCTGTTAGCAAATGTGTAGCAAACAGATTTTTCAGGTTAATTAATTACCAATCACATTTCACATGTCAAATAAAGCCAGCTGATGTCTGATAAACGGGTCCGTACCACACACAATAAGCGGACCCGTATTGCATATGATAAGCAGATCTGGAACACGTCAGTAACACAGACTACCATATGGAACTGGGCCAGTCTTAGCCCTTATTGGTACCAGATCCGTCAAAAGGATCCAGACCAATTTTGGACCGATGTGCGTTTGGTCGCCGGATCAGGTCCATTATGCGGATCCGTGCCGGACGTTGTGGTAGGTGTGGCCCAGTTCCGTCCCAGTGTATGTTTGCTATCTGGGATTGTCAGATTAATACCAAACATAATAAAATCAAATATGCAAATATGTCTTTAACAAAGGCAAGATAGGCACCTGCATCAAAAATGTGTTTTTTCAATGGGGGAGAGTAACTTTAACAGCTGATAACACTAATTTAGCTGTGACTCCAGAAGGGTATTACAAGGGTACATACAACTACAGACATGTATCTTTTCAAAAAGTATAAGCAACCTTTGCCATCTTGAGTGGTACCGACATCTCATCTGGCCCATGGACTATGAATGCATTTATTTATGTTGTAAGACATGTGAAAGAAATGAATGACACCGGCACTACGCACAAATTCATTTAAACTTACACCGCATGTGGTGGTTTTCTATGACTTAAAAGATGCATGTATGGTTTTTATAAACTTTAATATTACTGCAGTTATTATGAGACTTCAAGGACTGTACACATCTTGAACAGACCAGACCAGCAGTCAAGCAGTGGGGTGCAGGAGGATACAGTAGACACTAGGCCTTTCATATGATGGCCAGTATCAGAGGATGATGCCCTGCTTACTTACACCCAACTGGATAGAACCAGAAAGACCCAGAACCAGACAGTTTTGCATATATTTTTATGCATGATGGGATAACGGTTTCCACCAATATTCGTAAACCTGGTAGATGCTGATTGGCCAACAGGTGTCTTTCGAGAATGGCGAGAGGAGAGGGCCCAAGGTTAAGGAGTATAAAATATCTCATCGGGGGGGGGCGCCAGCTGATGACGTCTCACCTCACCCTATTGCTTGACACCTGGTCTGGACATTGTTTAGTCTGGACTATCACTGCAATACGGTGAATAAAGATCAACAGTCTTCAGAGATCTCCTGTCTGCATTGTCTCCTTTGGACGCCTTGTTCCAGAGTGCTAATTAGTCAATAGTTAAGTGATTAATTGCTAATTGGATTCAGGAAGTGGACCAGATTTTCCACAACATGCACTTCCCTAATTACTTCTGACTAGCTCTCTCGCGTCAGTCACTGACAGTAGCTAGAATACATCGAGAAAACACTTAGGAAAAAAAACTGTTCACCAAGTAATACATACAGCTGGGGGCGGCCCTGCAGGACTGTGTCCCATGTGTGGGATAGTTGGTAGGCTCCTTCATCCCGGTTTACAGTCTTTGGGGCCCGCTTCCTGATTTCAACTGTCTCTTTGATCCACCGATGGAATTTGTTGCTTTCCGATGACCTTGGCTGCATCCCAGTTCAATAGATGGTTTTCCCTGTATGAAAAACCACCAGACAGCAGAGGAGCCCCTTAATGTTTGTATATGAAACAGTTTGTATGGATTATTATTAAAATTCCCAGTTAATTCCTGTGAATTCCCATTAATTCCCATCATTTCCTTTAATTCCATGAAAGTTTCCAAATTGGAATATTTCCAAAATTCCCCAGCATAACTTCCAATGGTAAGTTTCCGGAAATTTACCGGAAATGTTCCGCCACTTTGCAACCCTAGGTACAATACAATTTACCTTATTGGCCTTTACAGAGAAACAGTGTAAATAGTGATGCAGTGAAGTTGCAAGCATTAGGAGGTCTTTCATGAGATCACTTCAAGAGCTATCCTCTTAGAATTCTGTGCTGAATGTAAGAGAGGTGGCAAGGAGCCATTACTAGTTTCCGTACATGTGCTGGCAACAGGATCTTTCCAGAAGGAACTGGCAGACTGATGTGCCAGTCGTCTTTGAGCCACGCCATGCCAGCTGTATGGAATGGGATCATCCACATGTCAGCCGTGTACATAATATTCCTATACGATGCAGTTGATCAGGCAAGCATTAAAGCCCAGTTTTGCCGTGATGGCCAGTTTTCCTAATATAATAGGAGTGATCGATTACACGCACATTGCTATCAAGGTGTTGTCTTAACGTGCAAACTAGAAATGCAATTCCAAGAAATCACCAATGCATTAAAATGCAAAGACAGTGATATAAAAGATCATGTATAGTCAAAGCAGATAATGCAGAGATGGTTACTAAGATGTTGCTATAGACATGGTGGTTGCATAGTTCAGTGGTTCTCCACTGGTGTGCCGTGGAATTTTGAGGAACCCAATACATTTATGCAGACTCATGAAATAGGCTAGAGGACTATTTTAAATACATAAATGACAGCTTCTTGAATAAAAAGCTCAATCAACATCATGTGAGAATATGCATTGCTGTGGTCTCAGCTCATGGACACACTGTATAGAGAAACATGGGCATGAGAATGAACACTCCTGTTATTGCTAGGTTTTGGGGATGCTGGAGAGACACGTAATGTTCGTAATTTTATGTAATGTCATGTTCATTTTTTGTATTGATTTGTTTAGTTAAATGTATTCTCTTTTTATTTATGTTATTTTTGATAGTTGTCGTGTTATTCTTAGTCCCTTTTACTGCTACCAAGTCGGCTGATGTTAACGTTGGTCCATTGGGAGCTTGCTATGGCTAACTTTTGCCCTGGACTGACATCCTTCCATCCATCCATCCGTGAGCGGTGCTGCACTTCACTGTCTGGTCGAGGGGATTTCTCGGGACAGCTGGACCTAGGTTAGCCTCTGCAAAAGATCTACTGCGGCCGAGCTGCTGCTGACCTGCGAGCTGTCATCTGCCATGCCAACTGCCTGGAGTCTGGACTGAGCAGTCTAATGTTAGAAGCTACCGTTACCATTGAAGAACTCTGCAATCTCTCGGAGCATCAAACTGTCGCTGTCAAAAGTCCACTGAGTTGCTGATCTGCAAGATCGCCCATGACTTCAGACGGTTATGCTTCCAGTGATCTCTAGACTGCAGTCTACAAGTACTACTGTTACTAAGTTACTGAAGGCTTCTACGTTAACGTTATATCCTCCGGGTTGGTCTGAAGACACAGCTGTACGCCATTATTATTGCCATTGGACTGAGTTGGACTAAGTTAACACAGACTTTTCTTTATTTTAATTTCTTATTTATTTATTTTATTACTTGTTAATTTTTGTTTGCTGTCTGTCTTGTATGTCTACCGTTAGGTGTCTCGGGTATGCTGGCGATTACGCCACTCCGTCCGGCATCTTTTGTTATTTTGTAAATTTGTTTGTTTGTCTTGGTGTCGCGGGAACGCTGGCGACTACGCCACTCTGTTCGGCATCTTTTGTCTTATGTGTAAATGTCTAGTGTGTGCTTTTTTTTATTATTGTGTTTACTCTGTAAAGCAACCTTGGGTGCTTTGAAAGGCACTATGTAACAAATAAAATGTATTATTATTATTATTATTGGCTACATAATAATATGTGACATATTTTATAATCAGAAACCATGTGCTAGTGAGTCTAGTGTCTAGTGAGTGAGGCATTTTGGTTTGATCTTTGGTGTGCCTTAGCAAAAGGTTAAGAACCTCTGGCCTAGTTTAATGAGTGTTGATAGTTTAAAAGTAGATAGTTTAAAAGTTGTATGTAAAGTTGTTGATAGACAGATAATGGATGCCCCCTCTGGTGGAACGGAAATAGACCATCTTGCCCCTATAAGGAGATCCAGTATTTTGAGATTTCTCCTATGGTAAAATAACATGGGGATTTTTAATTATTGCACCTGTTAAACTCTTGTGGGGACAAAGAAATCAGAAATGCAAATGTTTTGCTCTATACACTTTTGTCCTCTGCCTTCGAGTGGATACTGTGATCTCCGGTACATTAAGACAGCGGTCTTTGATTTTTGCTACCCCAGAGCTAACTTGCAGTGCAACTTTCCAAAAGTAGTTAGCTTCAATTATCTGATCTCCTTATATGGGCAAAGATGGCAGTTTTGGGTCCTTTTTGTAGGTGAACTTCAGAGGTCTATACACTCTTAAAGCAAATGTGTTGTCCCTATCTGGACATAGAGATGTGTTAAAAACAATGCAAGTTGTGTTGTTTTCAACACATTTGTTTTAAGAGTGTAGTTATTCTAACAGCTGCCACTTGATAGGACCAGGGGAATGCTGTTATACTGCTCTGACAAGGTGTGCCACATTGTGCATGTGGTGTCCTGCACAGGTACGTCATACAACTGCATGAGGTGGTCAGTCCACCGGATGACCCAGACCAATGACCAATGAATGTGCAGTACAATCCAGGTTCCATTAAGCCCCGTAATAGCATGTAATAGCAGCAATCTAAATGGTAAACCGAGACAATTATTTTGACATCAAGATGATTATTTAATGATTGGCTTATGTCTGTGGGTGCGTCAGTGATATTTTTAAGGTGGCTGATAACAATTTGTTCTCTGGACAAACCATGGTATAGCACGCGTCAAGACAGCCAGTCGGAACAGTCCTCAGCACAGGAGGAGCCACTGGAGACGCAATTCAGGAAGGACCGACTCAGAGTTTGTGCCACTGGATTTTCATGCTGCTGCACCTTCTAAATGAAAATAAGATCACAGTAAAGAACACATGCCTATTCATTATAAATGGGGATGCTCCTTTGGCATAATTGCATATAAAAATGTAAAAAAATGTCTGGTGTACGAATTGCATGAAGCTTATAAAGATTAGTATAGGCTAGTAGGTTATAGGAAAGTTATACAAATAAATGGGAATTATTTACCTTCATTGCAATCCTTTCTATTATAAAACCCAAGTGTCCCTCACAGATAATATCTTGCCCTCACACACAGTGAGGAAGATGGTAGAGGCAAAAAACTCAGTAAGAATCACTGTTGGAGTTATAGAATCACTGTTGGAATGTTATAGAAAACAGTATCATCTTGGGGTCACCAGGCCTCCAAAATATTATTAAAAACTGACCTCAGTGCTAATCACTTATTTAGAGTACATGGCAGGTATTAGCCTTTCCTGTCATTTAATTACAAATGTAAATGGCAGGAGTTACTGAATGCTACAGTGATTTGGTCTACAATCTTGGTCTGTTGTCAGATAAAATGAAAATGAGCAAGAAACACTAGAAAGTCTGATGTTGGGGGGCTGTTTTTATTCCAAAGGCTCTGAGAACCTCATTACGGTGCATGCATATCATGAACTCCAAGAAAATATTCAATGAAAATCTGTCATCTCTGCCAAGACAGGTCAGTGAACCAAAACACATGTCCAGATCAAAACAAAAATAGCTTACTAAACACAAAATCAAGCTTGTCATCTCAGTCCGCTAATCTAATCTCCATAGAAAAACAGTGGGGCAACTCAAAGCTTGTCTTTGTATTTGTTAAAAATATGTATTTCTTTATGATATATTTTGTTTCTCAGAATAAACTTCCCTTCAAGGTTGGATTTTTCTTCATTGTTTTTAATGTGAGATTATGATAAATCACCAAAAGATGTTTTTTTATACCTCTTTACCAGGGGTGCCAATCATTGTGGAGATCAATGTACATCAATGACCATTTCCTATCACCGGCCATGTCATTTTCTCTTTACAAAAAAGTGCAGTCAATGTGGGCTGCACTTGGTGAAAGCAAAACCACATGGAAATGTCCAAGAACTATTCTGATGAGCTAGATAGAATGGCAAAAGCATTAAAGACTGAAGTTGACAACAGCTGGACTGAGTGTGACTCTACAAACTACCAGCTGGCTCATAGAAAAATTAACCGACTAAATGACCGAATGCATTGCCCATAGGAAGTGCCCAAAGTGTTGAGAATTCCCTTTTCTATACTTTCCCATGAAATTTTTATATACTGCATGTTTTGGTGCAAAATAGGGACATTTGGCCCTATCTATACATAGATTTGCAATAGATTAAAGATTTAAAAGCCGAAAGATCTGCTAAATTGCAACTTACAGAAGGTGGCAAGCAAGGCCAAAATAAATGCACAGAAGAGAGGGGGGAAAAAAAATCAGTAAAGTTAACCTGTGCTAAAACAAAAAGGCAACACAACCTCAGAAGACCTCTTTTTCTCCCTAATCCTAAACAAATGGTTCCAGAGTTTTCCTACAGCTTCCTTAGCAACAAAAAGACAGTGTGATTTACAAGTATACAGAAAACGTTAACACACCATGAGTGCGTTTTCCAAAACCAAAGTTGCTAACCTATTAGCAAATTAGTTGGTTGGCAATGGGAAATTGCATTGCACCCAACAAAGTTGTGGTTTTGGGAAACGCGCCCCTGCACAGGATTAATAAGGAGCACCAGAGCCGCGGGAGAAGCTAGAGAGGCTACAGAGCAATATTACTTGAAGTTCAAGCACAAAGGCATCTGGGATTGGGAGAGTGCACCCTTGAAAATAGCATTCCTTGCCATGTTGTCCCAGGAAGGTGTAAGTATACCAGCCGTGAAGGCAAATGCCAAGTCCATAACGTGGTGTGGTACCAGTCACAAACTGTCTGATTGGAGAGGGGTGACCGAGCAAAAGAAAATGATGTCATGAACACACACCACATATTCACACAGAGAGGCAGACACCCAGAAATGGCAGTGCTCACTTTGGAGTAATACGCTAGCCTGGAAGTCAGCCCGAAATGTATCCCGCCCACAAAATTTTAGAGCAGGAAATTTGGTCTGGAGTCACTCCATTGAGAAATCTCAAGTTGCCAGAAATGCCAGTTTGTTTGGGCGGCTTTATACAATGATGGTAAGATGACCAACAGAGTACTGTAGCAGTCATCCATCCATCCACAAATGGCAGCCACTGGTGAAGAGAGATGATTAGATTCCTCTATCGCGGCCATTATACAAGATATTGACAGCAAAATAACTTTACAAGACAAAAAGAAAACAGCAATTCACCTGTCGCTAAGCCCCGCCCCCCATTGTTACCGTGTGAAAACTCGGACAAACAAACCAGACTTGATTAGAAATACATTGTGGATAATGACAGCTGACAGTATATGAAAGCTGGCTTTGAGGATGTTTTGATAGATAAGAGGATTTACTTTCCTCCAGAAGCTATCCAAAGAGACTTAATTATGCTATGGACGGGTGTATTCAAAACTTTAGAATACATACAAGGTGACAAGCAGTTGTGGCGAGTAGCCGTGCAACCTGTAAAAACCAGGTTGAGTTAATAAACTCCATAAATAACCATTAATTTGTCATTTTATGCCTGCTCCCTGTTGTTTCCTATGGAGTTGTCCGAGCTGATGTCCGAGTCCCATTGAGGCTGGACTGTCATTGGCTCATCAGCGTTGTAAGGGTGGCGCTTAGCGACAGGTCATTTAAGGCATTTGACATCCTCAAATTATGTGGGCGGGGTAAATTCGGGCTAGCTTTCAGGCTATGTTGAAACTAGCCCCATAATCAAATCCAAATTGTGTGTTACCAGACTCAAATTCTGATGAGAATTTAGTCTGGCCATGCCAGGCTAGAAATATGCCATACATAACAAAAAAAATGCTGCGCACAATCCTGGCCCTGGGAGACAAAGTGGACCAGAACAAAGCTTTGCTTCAGGGGCATTGAAGGGAGGGAAAACTTGATTTGCTATATAGTTGAAATATTTATAAATATATAGTTATATTTAACTATATATAGTTTCATCAGACTGCAGGACTACACCATTAAGCTTCTGAATAATTAATTGGTTGATTGAAATTCTTTATTGACAATGTACAAATGACATATCCAATGTACACTATTGTCAACCGGACAGAACACAATACAGCCCTTAGGGCCTATTCAGACCATAAGCGTGGCGACTGCATGTCAGCTGCGTTACCTGTCCGTTTTCATTTCGGCACCCATGTTAACAGGTTAGAGCATACACACTACCTACGTCTCATGCGCAGATCGAGCCGTGCTGAAAACGCGTGCATGCTAGAAATTGGACCGGCGCCTATTTTTCATGCGACACGCAAGTGTATTGGAAGGGTTTCCATTCAAAAGAGACAGTGAAGAGATGTTATAATAGGCAGACTGGCCGCATCAGACACGTTTCTGTTATGAATGCACATATAAAACTTGACACAGCAGCCATGGAACAAACATGCAATACACATGCCACGTTTGCGGCCCTTAGGCGTATTTTCATTGTGGTCCTTTTGAAGATGTAAGCTGTGGTAAGTCTAGGCCAATCAGTGTTTGAGGATGTATATATGTCTCTGTGTGTGTGTGTGTGTGTGTGTGTGTGTATGTGTATGAGAGAGAGGGGGAATATACAGAATACAACCTATCGATACAATCCAAGCTTGGGCCACTGTAGTTACAATATACATAAATTAGTAATTAAGCCTCAAGCTTTGGTGTGCAACTAGAAGCACAATACAAAAGTAAGCTTTTGTTTTGTTATGTTTTCCATCATACTCACTTCCATGCTGTGATTTTACCAGTGTTTGCAACACAAGACTGTTTTGACCAAAATGTTTCAAATGCCAATTAGAGTTTTCATTTTTTTTTACAGTATTCACTTTTGAAAGTAGCGGAAGAGAATAAATCAAAATTGAATGAGATTGCTACATTGAGAATTTGGACAGGAACTAAACAGAACTGGGTTCAGGATTCTACATAACGAGTCTAACTGTGCTTTGTACAACACCACCACATAGCACCTCATGACTTACACCTAGCATGGATGTTTTTGAGACAACGATGTTTGACAGACTTTGCCCACCCATTTGGCGTAACAGTTCGAAACGGATTAAAAAAAATAATTGTATGTGTGTGTGTAGTGTGGCATGGTCTAACAACTGAAGTCAAATAAAAGGGCTGTGCAACATCTGACCTTGTCCGACCAACAATGTGTGTGATACCACTTGTTGCAGGTAAGCCTATACACCAGCATCCGCTTAAAAGGGGTATTTCAATGGTAAAAGATAGAACTCAAACCCAATTCAAACTCTTTAAGTGCAGTAGTGATTCATAACGAATCTATGACCGGATGATGTGGTGCAAGGTCTGTCTATGGCTGATGACTGTACAGGCTCACCTCAAACCATTAATGCTGTACTGGATGTCTGCATACATTTACCATACAAGAGGCCAATACTAGCAAATACATTAATCATGAGGTTTTTGTGATATTGGAATGCATTGTATTGTGGTATTCATTCTGGATAAGGACAATCATAGGTAATAATAAGTCAATTGCGATTGCAATTGCGTCCTACAGGAGTTACTGCACAACTGTTCAATTGATAGGGCTATGATCTAATATTTGGTCACTAGCACCTTCAGAGGACGGCCAAGGTCATACTGTCAAATGAAGCTCAATACAGTTCATAGCAGGATTTTCTCCTTCTTAGTACATCAGTCACTCATGAATTCTCATGGATACTATTAGTAGAGCGGCTACAGGAAAAATCGTGCAAATTATGATACAAGCGTGGAATTCGGCAGGTATGTGCTCAAGACCAATACAATCAAATCTACCTGATTGGCCACTTGAAATGGCGGCCATTTTCCAAGATGGCCACCAAAAAAGACCCCAGAAATTGATTTATTGCATAGAATTGACCTAGCAAATTATGATACAAGCACAAAACTCAACATGTATGTGCTCAAGAGCAATACAATGAAATCTACCTGATTGGCCACTTGAAATGGTGGCCATTTTCCAAGATGGCCGCCAAAAAAGACCCCAGAAATTGATTTATTGCTCAGAATTGACCAAAGATATTATGATACAAGCATGAAATTAGGCATGTATGTGCTCAAGACCAATACAATAAAATCTGCCTGATTTGCCATTTTTAAATGGTGGACATTTTCCAAAATGGCCACCATGGAAAAACTCTAAAAATTGATTTGTTGTACAGAATTGACAAAGGAAATTATGATACAATCATGAAATTTGGCAGGTATGACCAACACAATACATTCTAAATGATTTTCCAGTTTAAATGACGGCCATTTTCCAAGATGGCCGCCAAAAAATACCATAGAAATGGATTTGTTGCACAGAATTGATCAAGCAAGTTATTATACAAGCATGAATTTTGGCATGAATGTGCTAAAAAAACAATACAATCAAATCTACCTGACTCGCCACTTGAAATGGAAGCCATTTTACAATATGACCGCCAAAAGACTGAATTTAGTCCAGAAGTGAGCAAGAAAATGATGATACAAGTATGTAATTTTGTGTGTTTGTGCTAAAGAGCAATATAATCAAATCCACCTCATTTGCAACTTGACAATGTAATATGGCAGCCATTTTTAAAGATGGCCACCAAATAAGACACTAGAACTTCATTAATTGCAATTTAGCAGATGTGGCCCAAATCAATGTTAACATTCACTACATTTCTGTTTCCTTCTATGATGAAGTCATTGGAAATTCAATCAAGCAAAAATCAAGCAAAAGGCACATAACTGAGATTCAGTGTTTCACAAATGAACTATGTACAAAGACTACAAACCCTGGAAGGGCTAAATTAATCTTAGAAATCTCTGAGGGACAATAGAGAGCGTATGCAACAGCATCAGGACTGACAGAGCCGTGCACCAACTTGCCTATCTAAAATACGACTGTACAACCAGAGCAGGCGATAACAGAGCATGTTTTTTTTTTTTGGTAACTGTAACAAGGCAAAGAACTCGGATGCCAAGAAGAACAATATGGCAGTAAGTATCTCAGCATGGAAAAATAACAGTCCATTTCACAGCAAATGTGAGCAATTTTTCAATTGTGTTTTTAAGAAAACACCATCAACATTTCACCCTTTGGAATTAATTGAGTCACTGTAACAGTGCTCTACATCTACTATTCACATGTGCAACCACATAGTACTGTGCACAAAAGCCCCAAACGGAAGCACTTGCATCTATGGGTGCAACCTTTTTTGAATGAACACTTCCTGACAGCTGGCTGCAATTGGAGGCAAAGTTGTCC
The DNA here is from genome assembly GCF_017589495.1 of Alosa alosa. Classification (NCBI taxonomy): domain Eukaryota; kingdom Metazoa; phylum Chordata; class Actinopteri; order Clupeiformes; family Clupeidae; genus Alosa; species Alosa alosa. The sequence goes on along the minus strand of NC_063207.1, from coordinate 20,328,335 downwards.
AACAAACCTGCCATGTATCATCTCCTTTCATCCAACCCCATTCAGCAGGATTCCCAATATCTGGCCTGGCGATTGTAGTCTGGCCCCAGATGATTCCAGCCTGATAGGCAGCACGTTTCGCATGCTCTCTCAAGGCTGCTCGTGTTGGTGGAATCGAGTTGTATGACCTGTCCTTGCGAGCGAACAGGTCCAATCTCGCCTCGTCCACCGTGCAGGCTGAACTTGATCGGTCATACATCAGGATGACAATTTTTTTCCAGATTTGCCATGTCAGCATCAGTCACAGATGCTGGAACATACTTAGTAGAGCAAAGGTTTCTGCAATCTCTGTAAAAATGTTCCATGTCTCACATGCAGTTCTTTTGCCTTTGCCTCGGAACGACGACACATCACAGCCAGTAAATGGTTACACAGAACACTTATATGCTAGTATGCCTCATATATAATATTCCTGTCTGTTCTTACTGCCCTACTTTGTAGCCTACTCTCTTACTACAAATTATACTGTATATGCCGTTTTACATTTGAGTATATGTACTGTATATCACTCTCGATATCCTTACAATATTTAGACCAAAACTATCTGAATTAAACCAGCCACTGAGGTTATTTGGAATTAATTTTAGCCACTTACAGAGACATTGGACCACTGCTGAATGATTCACTCTGGTCGCCTTGTTTTCTAACTCTGGGGTAATTGTGGGGACAGTCGCAGAGAGCACAAATTATAGTGAGCGGCACATTATTACCATATTATTACCGTTAGTACCATTAGCACGTTATTAGTGTTTTTAAACGCCCATATCGAGAAAATCATAAATTACCGTTATTAGCATATTATTACCACAATGGTATCGCATCACGCACCACCCTCCATTGACATCAAGAATTGTCATTATTAGCATGTTATCACCATGTTATCAGTGTGTTACAAGGGGCTTATTTGTCGTTAATAACTGTTACCGCTGTTATTTGCATGTAAAACCAAAAGCAACCTATGCAACCGGAAAGACGGAAGTCATTATTTGTCTATGGAGGGTCGGCGAATAAAGCGACCAAAGTGAATTCGCCGGGAGCGAACCAATCTGGACGACCAGAGCGATTAAGCGATTTAGCAATTAAAAGTCAGCTAATATGATGGTAATGAGCGGTTCGGCAAAAAACAATTGGAATGCTCTTATCTTCGAATGTCCCAGGCTGACAAGCCAGAGCCGTTATGTGATTAGCTAAATCAAACATGTCAATGTCACGTCCAGAGCGAAAAAAGAGAATTCATGACAAAGCTTCTTTAACGACCTTGGCTACTTGGTAGCTGAGGTTGTTTCTGGTGTACACGCATCTTTTGTTTAACAGCAACATTGAGAAAACCATGAATTGCCGTTATTAGCATATTAGTGTCATTGTATTATTAGCATGTCATAACCATTTTATTTGTTTGGGGGGGTGGGGGGTGGCATTACGCAACGCCCTCCATTGACATTAAGAACTGGCATTATTAGCATGTTATCACCATGCTATTTGTGTGTCATAAGTGGCTTATTTGTCATTGTGGAACATTTTTTAATATCTGTATCACTTCATCATTTATGGAAACATATTTAAGGAGAGTGAACAATTATTTACACCAAATTTGCACATTTGAAATTTGCAAATTTCTCGGGTCTTTTTGGACGCCATCTTGGAAAATGGCCAGCATTTCAAGTAGCAAATCAAGTGGATTTGATTGTATTGGTCTTGATCACATCCATGCCAAATTTCATGCGTCCATCATAATTTGCTTTGACAATTCTGTGCAATAAATCAATTTCTAGGGTCTTTTTTGGCAGCCATCTTGGAAAATGGCCACCATTTCAAGTGGCCAATCAGGTAGATTTCATTGTATTGCTCTTGAGCACATACATGTTGAGTTTTGTGCTTGTATCATAATTTGCTAGGTCAATTCTATGCAATAAATCAATTTCTGGGGTCTTTTTTGGTGGCCATCTTGGAAAATGGCCGCCATTTCAAGTGGTCAGTCAGGTAGATTTGACTGTATTGGTCTTAAGCACATACATGTCGAATTTCATGCTTTAGATGTAGATTTGACTGTATTGGTCTTAAGCACATACATGTCGAATTTCATGCTTGTATCATAATTTGCTAGGTCAATTCTATGCAATAAATCAATTTCTGGAGTCTTTTTTGGTGGCCATCTTGGAAAATGGCCGCCATTTCAAGTGGCCAATCAGGTAGATTTGATTGTATTGGTCATATGCACATACCTACCAAGTTTCATGCTTGTATCATAATTTGCACGATTCTTGCCAAATTGGCCTTGTAGCCTCTCTACTATATACCTATGTATTACTGTAACTGTGTGTTGTTGGCTCTTACCTTGGGATTTAGGGTCCTCCTTGTTTCCTCTGCTCACTGCTGTAAGCCATGGTGCTATAGGGTCATCGTTCTAGTCTTGGGCTGCTAGTGGACCAAATGTATTGAGGTACATTGCTTCTCACTATAGCTACGTTTTAAACAATTTGGTAAATGCAAGATGTATGCATGTATGAGGGAGATAAATAAAGCCTGGGTGAGTGATTTGGTAAACATGAAAATATAACTTTGTTGATGGTTAAGTTTGCTGTACATGAGAAGGGTGTAATCAATTTTATATCATTAGCTTTAGGCATCTTATATTGTGATTTGATGCATGTTGTTTCTCCCAATATATAAATAAATGCAATATAGCAAAGGACAGGCAGTCTCACAAATATTCTAATGTATATGAGTGGAATATTGACATTTGTATGCTGGTCTTTTTGTAACTGTGAGGAGATAAAAGTAATGACAAATGACCCTTTTATAATTAACACATACAATGCACATCATCCATGGTTGTGGTGACTATGGTCTTGTCTTCACTCTGTGAACTGTCCTACTTATGACAGCCTCAGACTCACAAAAAAGAACACCTTCAGTTGTATCCAGTTATACAGAAACATAATGAGCTGATTTCTGTCTGCCAAGTTGCCAATTTTCTGAAGAGTTGTTTTTCCCCTTAAAGTATAGGCCTTACTTGCAGGTTATAGACAGATCTCATGGTTTAATTTTTGTCTCACCCATGCCATTTTCTCCCCCCATAGTTATAAGCATGACTCTTTACTTTCTAATGAGGAAACTTTCATGTACAGTCCAATATGATATTAGATGGACATGGACAGGCATAATGGCTAACACTAAACAATACACAAGACATCTTTGTTAGTTGGAGAGTCTTCGCTGTAGAGTGCCGGAATGACAAAGAAGCTCTGTATCTCACAGGAATGCGCACAGATGCAAGATTCAAGTGCACTTGAAGAAGCACCAGACCTTTACCTTGTTCAGGAAAGACATTTGCTCAAACTAAGGCATAAAAGTCAGTGTACAGAGTATGAAAGGGCACAAGGAATTTCTAATTCAGAAGCTGAACTTATCACCTATACCAGGAGTTCTCAATTTTTTTGGTTCCAAGGACCCCGTGTGGAGGAGAAAACTATTCAGAGGACCACCCTCAGATCAAGAGTGTAACTTGATCTGTCTTTTGTCAACTCTATATTTTGCCTCACTTGACAACATGGTCTGACTCAAACATTTCTCCACGTTCATCAGCTAGCTAGTTGGCAAATAAACCATGGTGGACCAGCAGTAGGAATGGTGCTTTGTTAACTGATTCAAGAGAAATGTTAATGTGGGTGGGAGCAAATAGACACAATTTACTTGTTGTATTGGTGAAAAGGGTTATCATTTATTTTTTAAAATGATAAACACAACTTCATAATTTAAAGCAAATTATTTTGCGGACCCGCAGGGGTCCCAGGACTCCACTTTGCGAACCACTGACCTATACTTTACCAAGACCTGCATGAACGTTTTGCTCATATATATGTTATGTTATTTATTTGTATTGTTTTACTTGAGTATTAACAGTGCATTTAAATACATATGGGCCCAGTCATCTTTATAGAATGACAATTAAACTTAGTAAATGATTGTGTTACTATCAAATTGTTTATTTAGACCAGTTCGCTTAGTGACAAATTCTAATATTTGATAATGGCCTCAAAATGCATCAATGTGTCACCAGACATTTCTCATGTACACTCATTACAGTTTATATTAGTAGCACAGCTTTTGAATTATCATCAGTGCACCATTGTATTCCATCATTACATTCACCACTGCATTTCATCAGTCATGTGCTAATACATCGGTTATGAGGGGACAAATAATTCCAAACCCAGGCGGTGACAAGGTAGGAATTGTTATAGATTTAATTTAAGTCATATTCTCTCATCTTTAATATCACAGTTGTATAAAAAAGTTTTAGTATCCTCAATTGAATAATCAAACAATTACCGGTACAACTATGCAAACACTCTTCAAACTGCAAATGCCAGACCTTGAGAGCCTCTTTTTTTTCTTTATCTTTTTTTATAACTGCCAACTACAACATACACCATTACACTTCTGTCATCTAAACTACATCTTTGTGGAAAAATATGTGCAATTTTTTTAAGACTACCTAGACAGTAGGCTAATGGACAGTAATGGAGGTAAAACAAAGCACATGGCTTCCATTGTAGTGTTCATCTTGAAGAATCTAGGACGTCATCATGATTTCTAGGGTGTGCATCACTAAACCATTCCTGTGCCAAGAGCGCCACCTTGCTTCCAACATTTCCTCTTTTTTTGTAATGCTCCGACTAAATGGCTCTAACGTAAATGATTGCCCTTTCAGTTGGCTACACAGCATTGAAGTATTTTACAATGTAACTACTCAGCCTATAAGAACCATATTTAGGCTACAGTCCTGGCGAATGTTTAATGTATAGTTTGGTATTATGTCCTCAAGACAAAGTCTTTCAAGACCTTAATAAAGTAATCTAGACCTTAATTTCCTTTAAGAATTATAATTACTTACTTTGGTAAACCATGCCTCAAAAATGTGGATTGTTTTAATTGTTGTGTTGTAAAATGAGCAGGCCTACAGGTTGTCATTTAACGTATCCTATCGATTGACTTAATTGATGTAGTCTAGCCTACTCAAGGGAATATGAGCACTAACTCATGTGACACAACACCGCTGACCAAAAGCAAGCAAATTCTGTCCCCTCTGACATGTGCGAGGCCGACAGATTTTTCGTTTGTAAGGCTCTGCCGCCACCTTGTGGAAGGACACTTTAGCTACGTGTGCACAGTCAGTAAATCTCTCTGTTTAATATCTGGGGTCCAGGGACGACGGCGAATCTAATCTGAATCTTACATGAGGCAATAAAAAAACTATATTACTTCCTTTAAATGAAAGCCTCGGTTATTATGGCTTGGAGATCCGTCGTTTACTTGGAGATGTACATGATAAGAAGTGATTTATGTCGAGGTTCAAATGGTCACGATTACTGCGATCTCTGGAGTCCCGAGTGCATATTTCCTGAAATATTACATTTTAAGGCGAGTAATATCATTATCCACGGGGCGAGCTGTATACAGCCAAACCTATTTGTTTGAATAAAGTTGTTTCCCTCTTCAGCTGTACCGCGTTTTATCTAAAATTGGTTCCTGGAACGCTTTTACCCCTGCATTGGCATGAAGGAGCAACATATTTGTTGTGAGAGCAAAAAAAGCCGATTGAATCAGTTGGAAGAGATCACAATAGCCCGTGTGTGCTACAGCGAATAGGCCTAATCCTGAATGCCGTCTTTTAACACATGCAGGTCCCCTTCATTCTCTCACAACGTCACTTACGCATAGGCTAAGACAACAGCTTTGCACTTTTATCTGGGGCCTATAATTACCTTTCTGATACTAAGGCGATAGTAGCCTACTGTAGTCCTACAGCAAAACAAAAATAGGCCTACACATTGAGCAAAAATAATTGGCCATATTCATGTTCTAATTTGAGAAATAAAAATAAATTGTATGTGCATTAATGGGGCAGATGAAAATCCAGGTGTTATTTGCCAGTTTGCTGTCCATGCTAATTTGATCTTTGTGTTATGAAGGAATGCATGTTACCACTGCGGGTTATTTCTCTCAGAAGATGTGGATTTTTAACATGGGCTGTCATAGTAGCAAATAACGCTAATTCATAAACAGTGGTGATTTTCATTATGATAAAATACCAATCAGCGCGACACCAGAAACGCAATCAGAAACTTAAAGTACCCATGCAGAATGAAGCGTTTCGAAATAGTTTTGTGGTTGGCTACTATGGCCACAGACTTTTGAGAGCAGACAATAATCGTTCTCTTTCAGTTGTGTGGAAAGAGGGGAACAAGGGAGGAAAAGAAATGAGAGCGCCGTTGTTAGCATTGCTATATCAAGGAAGAAGGACTCGCTGTTATCGGTGAATGGGGTTGCTTCTTTCCAGAATAGATATAGCGCGAATTTTTAATTCGTTTTTCTTTGAGAGACAACAATGCGGTGTTTGAAAGCTGGACACAATTTGGGTTTTGTGCGGGACCCCTTTCTCCTCTCCCGGGCCCAGCTGTCCATATGGAATACAACATGTACAACAAGGACCACAATGGCCCCAACTGACAGGCTCAACAAAAACCCAAGGATACATCTCCGTGACTCGGGGATGCTCTGGTCGAGATAAAGGAAGTGAATAGCAACAAGGAACCCCCCCACTCACCCCCGTCTCTCTGGCTCTCCGGCCAACACACTTCTCTGCCCCTTGTTAATATGCACGCCTCTAACATCCACAACAACCAGCCCTAATGCTTTGTGTGCTTTCTGTGTTGTATACTGTATATTGTGCAACTATGGACTGCCCAAAAGTGCTCCGTCACGGTGTCGAATATCAGGCCAATAGGGGGAACACTGATGCCTGCCTGGTTTACTTTGACGGCATCCTCGTGCCATTGCCCTCAAGATATGAATTGGTAAACAAATGTCTCTTGACTGTCCAATATATTTCCCTCATCGAATTCCTGAAAGTCCACATCATATAGTTACAAAAACAAATCTACAAAACATATACTGCGTATGCCTATTTATGTAGGCTTCCCAAAAGCAAATTGATGATCTTTAGTATCACTTGTAGCTGCCATATAATATAACAAAAGGTTGAAATAAAAATACCAGGCCTACGCAATATGATGTTTTGAAGGTTCGGGAATTTGACTTTTTAAATGACCAAAATCTTGTCTGCCGAAGAGTTCTGTGAATAATTAGCCACGTATGCCAATTTAGCAGTTTATTCAGTGATAGCAATGGTGCCACTACATCTGTTTAGCACAGCTTTATTTACTCAGAGTGCGGTGGAGATTTTGCAAGGAACACTCATATTTACCTACTACATTAAATCGAATCCGATAATGTTTCAGAGTAGCCTTGTAGGCTAACCTAGAAGTTATTTTCTTTTCGTCAAGAGGCAAACGGAGAGTCTGTTATATGACAACAAAACTAGTTGTGATGTATTAAATTATTCTTTAAATAACTATTTTATAACTACTAAATCAGCATATAGCCTACATTGCATGGCACCCACTGATTATTGTTATTTTTGGTTTGCTTTTTAAATGTGCCATTTGAACACCGTTTTTTCTCGAGCACCCGAGGTCCATGAAAAGGAGAGGCAATGAATGAAAAGCTTCCTGGCTGAAGGAGCCCTCTTACATTGAGTGGATTTTATCCCCAATTCACAAAAGTGACTTTAGCCTTCTTATTTCTGAAGTGTTAGCATATATAAATTTAGAAAATCCAGACTGACTAAAAAGACATAGCCTAGAAAATAAAGACGACGTGGTCGGTTTCTTTTTGGGAAAGCTATGCGTAAGACCTGATATTATGTTTTGTTGTTGTTTAAAAGCATCTTAACTGTAAGGAGTAGGCATGTGAATATATGAGCTATTCGTAATTCCATATGTAACACACGCAAAACAAAGCATACTTTCTAGAACACCATTTTTATTAAAATCCTTATAAAAATGTTCGGTTTCTCGCAATCAACGCGCGTTTTAATTACTATTCACATAATTCGATGGGTCAGTATTGACAGCTTTGACATTTGTCATTAATTTTAACTTTCAATAGTACTTTCAATATTCCATGTCTCCAGCTACACGCCCTGAAACATAACTGTATTGCAAACAATTGCCACAAAAATATTTACAAGGAACAGAAACCAAAGTAATTGGCTAAAAGTTGCCAGTATTTATTCTTGGCCATAAATATTTTCGGTCCATTGTAAAAGCACGAAATAAAATTTTCTGTAATTATAAAGTGGTTTTATACGTGCTGGGGACACGAAGGACAAAACATTTCTACAACACACAAACATACTTTACAAAATTTCACAAGAGCATTGACATTCTTAGATCTAAGGAGAGGCTGGACCCGGTTTGCTGAACGGAAAAATGTAAACATGACGCATACGTCAGCCTCTAAATGAAACGGTTGAAATGGGTCAAGCCGCCAAAAAAAGTCTTTTCCTTTTGTTTTGTTTGTGAAACTCAAATCCCAGTCCCAAAATCAAGCCCATCCATTCAGTCTGATTCACCAAGTCCACTGTTGCGTTTGTACCAAGTGATGTGCCGAAGGGAACTGTGGTGTAGTGGCGGCGCTATAATGGGCGTTATATTGCATGTGCTGGAGGGACTGGGCGCTATATGCGGAGAAGGGTATTCCAGCCGGAAAAGTGGCCGCCAAGTCCTGAGCTTTTAGCGTGTGGCAGGGTTTACCATCCCTGACTAATACAGGGACGGCCACCCGTCGTGGTGAGGGGAGATGGGTCACTTCCATACCTTTCTCAGCGCGAGCCCTCTTCATTTTGTATCGGTGGTTCTGGAACCAAATTTTCACTTGCGTCGGTGTCAGGCGAATCAAGCTAGCGAGATGTTCTCTCTCGGGTGCCGAAAGGTACCTCTGTTGCCTAAAGCGGCGTTCGAGTTCGTAAGTCTGCGCCTTGGAGAACAGCACTCTTCTCTTGCGTTTCTTACCGGAGTCGCTGCCGTTGCTTGAAGTTTCCTTGTCGTTGTCTGGTGATTCATCGGCGGAAGGCTCTGGCGATTTGGCTGATGAGTCTTGTGAGTTAGCGGATAGACCATGCACTGCGTGGGAAAACACAATGAGCATCCTTCTTCTGGCGCCAACATCGGAATCTAAGACAGTATATCTTTTATGTTTCATATTTGCAAATCTGTAGTCCAAACAACCTAACAAGAGGCCAATCACATCACATAAACATGCATTTCTTTCAGTCGAGCTATTTAGAGAAACCTGTTGTTTGAGGTCTAGTAAAAGTGAATAAACTTGTCGATGCATGTTTCTAATGCACGGATTTAAAGATAAGTAGGATACGTAGACAATTAATGTTAATGAATTGGCCAATATTTGACAATGACAAACAATATTACTATGAGTCATGAAATTGATTTCAGAGAATGTTAAACGGTGACCACAGAAATAAATGCAAAATGGCATAAGGTATAGACTATAGGGCTGAAGCTGGGTCACGGCAAAACATCGCCTTAATTCGTATGAGTTCATATTCTTCCCAGCTTACGGCATGATAATCAACTGCACATCAGTAGCCTGAAAGATCACTCGGACAGTCTTACCGACATATTCAGTAATACAAGATTATTTCTTTGGCACAGAGACATACAGTAGCCTACTTGTATTGTTTAGCACAAAATTAAAAGTAAACAGTTCCAAAGATGTCTGAATTAAGTTTCCATTCTTGAACGGTACTTACATGAATACTGGATGCTGTCTGTGGTGGCAAGCCATCTTGTGTAAGGATTGTCACTATTATCATAAAAGGGGTTCTTTAAAGGCAGATTTTGAACACCTTCAAGTGGACTTTGCACCAAAACTCGAGGCGTTTTTGTAGGTTCCGATCCCTCTGTGTCGTCCTCCGCTCCAGTGATAGATCCTTCTTCATCGTTCGTGTCAGGGAGGTCCAAAATGTCCTTTACAGAAAAGCCCGTCTTTGTGTTGGTCAACGACATAGTCTGGAAGAAATTATTCAGGAAACTTTGTGCACCAGTTTGGAAATCCGCTGTTTTAAAACAGAAACAGAAACGCACACAGTCCAAATTTGATAAAAAATGTCAGTGTCGCAGAAACGCTGAGCTACAACAGATACGGCAAATCATGAGGCTCAGTCGATAACCATTGCCTGACAAAGTGATGGTAGCGAAGGAATCAGTTCAGTAAGTCCAGGAAGAATGCCAAAGTGGCTGAAGTGCTATATCTGGTTCATGGATATTGTGCTACCGCTGGGTGCTAGGGCGAAATAAGCCATTACCGGGATGTTCAGTCCATATAAGGTTGGTCTCAACACATGAACCTGCAGTGAAAAAGCATTAAAAACGCAAAAGGTTGGCCACGTGTGGGCGGGTCTTAGGAGTCAAGTGGATGAAGACAGTGTTTGCAGATGTGAAATTGTGGGTTTTGGGGAGATCCGAGCCTCTACCATTGGTGCTTCAGAACATGATGAGTGGTATAACGTGTCAATTAATTACAAAGATGGGGAGGGCCTTTTTTACACCCTATTTACATACAAAGGACCTCCAAGTAGCTTTATACTCAGGATACTTGAAAGCACGTTTTAACAAATTGCTCCAGAGATTACGTTTGCGCTACTGTCTACTACTAAAAAATATTAGTACAGTAATGTCAAAAAATGCATGTTGCTACTTTATTAACTCTAAAATCTTAGTCTGAACATGTGCTTCCGTACATTTCAGATCAATAATTTTCTATTGTTCGAACGGAATGCCAAAGCTTTACAAGGGATTAATTTATGTAAACATTTTGGGTCAATATTTTGGTTTGAGTCTAAGGAACACGGAATGTCGTTGAAAATTAAGACATAGCTCGTAATATTTCGACAGGTGAAATATTCAATTGGCGAACATATAGGTGGAATTATCGACAGTAACAATGATAGTCTATTATTATTGTGTTAATAATTGAAACCGTCATGGCATTTTGTCGACTTTTTCTATTATTTCTCTATTGGCTACATTTCGACAAAGTTTGCTTTCTACTCTGAAGTAAGTTATTATGCTATATAAAAGTGGTGCATTATTCAACCTAAATGTTTGCTTTTCTTCACACATTTGGCAGTGCGTCTGGGCACTATAGCAGCATTATTCTTGATCCTAGTTTTTTTTTCTCATCTTAGCTACATTTTTTTCTTCCTGCTTTCCCTCCCCTCTGCCTTCTATGTCGTATGTGATGTGGGTGACAATGTTGCACGTTTTTGGCCAGTCTTCTGCTCATCCTGGGTGGTCGGACCCGGGCAAACACAAATACAAACCGATTGCTAAGCTGCAGACAATGGGGGAAATGTAGACAAATGTCCGGCTCCTGTTGGAAGCCTTTGTCCGGGTGCAGTTTTTGCATTTATTTCAGGGGCGAAATAATAGATGATTGACGCCTAACTACAATGCGTTCTAACTGTTTGGAATAAATCTGAGGTTGTTCCTAGTTGTCATGGCATTCAACCGCTTTCAATGGACTATCTCTTTATTCATTTCTGAAACCTTCCACAATATTAAGGAAAGTCCTTCATCCCTCTCTGTATCTCTCTCTCTTTCTCCCCCTCTCTCTACCTCCGTCTCTCACTCTCACCCACCCACCCACTCACACACACACAAACACACAGACACATTAATTTGCTCTCTGCCTCTCTTGGGTGCAGGCGAGGACTGTGTCAAACATCTTACCCAGTCCCTTAACGTCCTATTTACCCTTGTTGCTAAACAAATAATGTCCAGCACACTTTGTTCAACTAGTCTTTCGTATGTGACCGTAGTGAAGTGTCATTAAGCCTACCCATCTTGGAAAAAAATAGACGAACAGATTATATGACGAAATTGCCACATAGTTGCATAGTGTTTTCTCATTGTGTGTTATACGCATAGGCTACCTGTACATACGAAGGCTTCTAGATGCATGGCGGCAGTATGATAAGAGGCAGAAATCGGCCCATTTAAACCACTACCATTTAATTTCGCCACATGTATAGGATAATATTGACCTAATATTAAACTTCATAATGCGCATCCATAATTAAAAGCAGCTGCTTTTCCCCACGACTTAATGTTGGCAATGAATTACCTGTAAGTTAAATACTTCACCAGCATAGTATCTGCTAGAAATTAATCATGCAGCAGTCTTAGCTGCAACGACAATGGGTCCATTGAGCTGGCGTGAAAACGCACGCTGACAGAGCTCCACAAGGTTACTGGCTGACCCTCAGTCCCGTGATGACACACAACCAGATATTTTAACGCAAGACCAAAATACGACAACTGTATTTCTGGTAGGCATACTGTTAAACTAAGAAGTCAAAAGACTATTTCTAAGCAGTTTATGGTATCTTATGATGACTTGGCATTAGATCATTTTCGTTTGCAATCTTATCATTGGAATTATGAATCCACGATTAGTGTTATAATATATTAAGCTGCTTGTTAGGCAACTTGGTGTCTTTGTCCAATCATGATGGAAAAGGTTATCGCAGTTTTTGGTTATGCGAAACATGGAGCAAGATTCGTGGTTTGCATACATGTATTTGAACAAGTGAAACTGAGGGTTTACGAAAGGAGAGCTAAATGTGTACTGACTAAGTGGGCGCACTTCACTTGAAGTGCCATCTCCTTATGTTTACCTGTTTACTTTCCCAGGTAGCTCTGAGAGGCAGTGCGCCTATTCACTCGGAGAATAGACCAGGACGTAGTTTGCTATATAGGTTCAATCGTGTTTTCGAGGGGTAAATCACAAAACATGAGTGGAATCGAAGGTATCGTGCACGCAGGGCAAACTGCCTGTCACTTGAGGTAAACTCACTTCCCTGCACAACTGTTCCTTAGATTGGAATACCGCAGCCTATTCTGTATCCTAAATTATAACGAATTGTGCTGATGTCACTATAATTATCATTATTATTATTATTATTATAGTAATAGTAGTAATTAAAAATAATATTATTTCAAAGCAACTTTGTGGTTGGAGTTCGATAAAGTGGAATTGTCTTTGTGTGCGTAATTTTACCGTTTTAAGTATGCTGAAGAGCGACTACCTCTGTATGACCCAAGTGTGGAGCACAAAAATTATGACAAACTTGGTAATGACTGATCATGTAAGCATACAATATTGTCGATATATTGCACTTGTGGTAGCCTAACCAATATTATATTGACAAAATGACTAAATTTAATGGACATAACTAGCCTAAACATAACTATATAGAAATAAATGTTCAAAATTCAATATTCATTATTTTTGCAGGCCTATGGCTTCTTGAAAGAACTTGTCGCTTAACATGTTGACTTTCAAAGTGTTATAAAATATAAACTTCAATAATGTATTGGGGAGATATTCTGTGATCATTATGAGAGCTAAACAGCCGACTGCTGGCACGGAGTAGCCCAAATGGGTGCGTAACTCTCTAGGCTTATCTATTCAAAGGCCAGAGTAAGCTATAAGAAATGGAAATAATAAAGGGGTTTAATGCCACAACATGTTAGGCCTAATTAATTTCGTACGATAACGTCAGAATCCATGGAATTTCAGATTATCCACATTGTGTGTACCCTACCAAATTTAGGAGGAAACTATTTGCCAAAAATGAATAAAATAATTTCTTTTGTATGGTCGATTAAATTAAGTATCCAATTGAATTGAATAAGACCGCTAGGGGAAGATGTCTTCAAGCAGTGATCATTTCCTTTCTGTAATCGCTGAATTACAGTGTCCCATTGCCCGGGGGTGTCGGTTATGTTTGATAAAAATAAACCTTCTTTTCCCCTCAGATGCTCATAACAAATGTATAAACTGACAACTCAGCCTCCCCAGTTAATTCTATGATTAAAAGCCAATGCGTGCAATCCATTGGTTTCAATGGTAAACCTGATTTTTGTGGAGCTAAGCCTTAGCCCGAGGACAGTGCCCTGGAGCGCACACCATTTGTTGCAGTTTGATGCCAGGAACGAAATCCAAGCACCTTTCGCTCCAAGGCAAACGTCGAGCCTTTATTCATCTCCCCGAGTCTAATGATTAAACATGTCACCACGAGATTAGCGCAGCGCTCGTGCCCAGAGGAAATGCCTTCATTTGTTAAACTACCATTTTATTTGCAACGGTAAATTTCACGGCTTGCACTGTGAAATCCGGCGCCTCTCCCCTCCCGTTTTATCATCAGTTCCGAAACAAATTGCTGAAAAGGATTATTATTTTAAATCACTCCTGTTTTCAGTACCTCGGCATCCAACCAAACGGGATGCACACTTCTTTTGCGCCCCCTTCTATTTAATTAACTATACATCATCGTTTAGTTTCTGATCAATCAAAATAAATATTTAAATGGCAAGTTATTTATCAAAGCACTCACGCGCGGCAAAAAGACATAAAGACGGGGTAAATTTCGACGTTCCTTGTTGTTATACATGACATAAACTAACCATGTCCTCATCCAGGGATGCCGCTTCGCTTTAAATGAGTAGCCTAGACTCCGAGAAGGCTACACAGGAGGACCAGTAGAGTTTGATAGAGGCATCCGTAATACTCTAGCGAACTCTGCTGACACAGCTGCGAATCGTCTTGGTAAAAGCACATTGTGGACAAAGGACTATGCATCTTCACTGCTACGTGGTTCGTGACAGGAGTGATGTTTTTTTTTTTAGATCAGAAAAATGAGCCCCAACAATGACCGAATCTTGTGGATACGCTGTGATATTACGTTATGCAAATAATAAGATATTCTATAGGCTACTAACAAAGTTGTGTTGGCCTATTTGCTTTAAAATAAATGGCCTACCGGAATGGGATACCGGTAGTGTGACTCATATAACGTTTAGCATTATGGTGTAATGTTCAATATATTAACTATAGCCCTTTCTGGCTAAATTTAAAAACACAAATGGCTAATTTAGTTTGGGGCTCGCAATGATCAACTCTTGGGTAGGCTATCTGTTTTGTGAAATTATCGTTTTTTGTTACCATGACACGCGATATTTTATGATAACTTAAACATCTTCAAGATAACTAAATTTCTTGAAAACTTTAGTAGCCTACAAGTGAGGAATGACATGTTTAAGCTACTTGCGAAAGTGCTGTACGTGTTAGCCTCTACCGTTAGGAATTGTTTTGAAAGGCCAATTTACCCAAACCAGGCAAGGCAGTATAACAACAGTACCCATTTTTTAGTTATATTGTTTATGTTTAAGGTATAGGCTATTGTCTAACATAGTGAGCAGTGAGCACAACCTTGACATCTTACACTTTACCAGATATACGTTGTAGCCAAATATGCGCGCGCACGTGCGCGCACGGGTACACAGTACACACACACAAAACATAGCGTCCTTACAGAACGCAGTGTGACAAGAGGTTAGATAATATGGCATTCTACTCACCTGGCGACTGACAGAAGGAGCTAAGTGGTGCTGCAGCTCGCGTTAAGAAACCGCTCGGTTAATGAAATATCTCCAAATGGAAGTCAGGAGTGCATGCACCGATAAGCCTTATGCGCTTTATATACCCAGAGAGCAAGTGCTCCTCTTCTGATATTGTCCAAGTGCGTTTGCATAGCTGGCCAAGTGGCTCTGCTCTAGCTGTCTCGCTAACATTACGCCGTGTTTGTTTTCCCCCTGCTATGACGTGTGACAAAATACTGACCATATGTTCATCGGCAATAAATTGGTATGAGAGCAAACATGACCGCCTACAGGCAACGCTTTTAGCTGATTCGAGCTTAGTTTTCATGCAAGCACTACCTGCAAAAAGTGCTATTTCAATCACGTTCTTCCAAATCAATCTTTATAAATATTTTCCCCAATTACTCTTAGTCAATGGCATAGCATATAATACAGTGACAGTCGGTCAAAAAGAGTGTGTGAGGCTTTTAACTTTTAACTTTATTGAACTAATCGTTGAGGTACTGTCCCGCAGAAGTACTTATCTAATAAATCGCTTGGTAACCAGGAGGCTACACAGCTTAGGGACCAGATGTGGCATGTTATTTGAGGCAACATCACCGTTTATTCTAGATACCCCGGTGCAATGGTTGATATCCAAGGTCAATGAAATCCCTCTCGAGCGCAAGTGATCTTCCAGTCTATATATTTACATGCGGTAGGTTTCTTTTGAAAATCAGAGTGGCCTCAGGGATTGACTGCCTAGCGCTGTCTGGTAATAAAACGTTTAGGCGCTTGCAAAGAATGGCTTTTTGCGTGAAATGTCTCAAGATTTCTGCTTATATTTTAAATCCATTTCTGATAGAATTGTGGACTTCATTATGCTTCAAACCAACCTGCCTCTCTCACCTCCGTGCCTGCCAAATAAATGTTGAAGAAAGCGCCCCCCCCAGGTGAATATTTCCCAGGTTTGTAAATCCTGATTCCTGAGATGTTTTTCAATAATTGTCTAACACATACTCAAAACCTTTCCGTTCTCTTGGATACATGGGCGTTTCTACAGTTCTACACAAGATTCTAGTTTTCATCAGATACAGAAATTAGGGTTTTCATTGTAAATCTAACCTAGGAAGGATATACTTTATAAGTGAAGCCTCTTACGTTTTATTGGCATATTTTCAACATGACTGCTCTTTTGAGAAGGCAATAACAATTCATGTGTGGAAACAAACCTAAAGATGTGGGATAGACATTATGCTACTTAAATCATGGGCAAGTCATTTGTTTTATTTATTATTTTGCCATTTATAATTGTAAATGTTCAGATTGGAAAAACTCTGATTGGATTTAGCATGACAGCAACACAGGAATGTTTATTCCCTCTGAGGAAACTTTGCCCTTAGTGAGGCCAATGTGTCCTTTTTGTATAAGTAATTGGTAATGTTAGGTGGAGACAGATCTGACAATGATTGCAGACATCAAAGTAATATGAAACAAATATCTACCCTACTATTATGAAAAAGGGAGGACAGCCTGAATCACTGAATCAAGGCACAGTGATTTTATTCTGGATGGTCTGGAATCCTTGCATGATAATAATGGTGTTGCCAAGTACTTCAGGAGCAGCTAACAATGAGGAATACATTACTGTTGGGGTTTTGTGGCCTACCACTTGCAGATGAAAGACAGAGATTACCCTCATGCTATCGGAGTCTTCAAGTGTATTGCTGATACGCAGTGAATACAAATAAATAAATTGGCCTCATCAGTGCATTAGAATTCCACATTGACTTAAAGTAGTCCGCTTAAGTTTCAGTGTATTCATGGAGCTGTCCTCTGTCAAAGCTCCTAGTTCCACTCATCCTGTTGTGTGAATCCCCTTGGGGAATTGGAGTTTCACGAGGAGGTCTCTGAGGGTCCACTAAAAAGACCTGTTGAACAAGGACAGGGAAGATGGGGCCTGCTGGTCAACCTATTATCAATCTACTGGCCCGCAGCTTGATGACTAAGACCCTTCAAATGTAGTCAGCTCAGGGATAAAAGACACCAATGCACAGCATTCTCAAATCAATCAGTTCAAGTTTTAATATATCAGCCACTTGAAGAGAGCCGCCTGTAGAAAGCTAGAGTGAGCGCGAGAGAGAGAGAAAGAGAGTAAGTGCGAATGAGAGAGCGCTTCTCCACACACAAATGTGGGTGAGAGCCTCACACATTTTTACCTAAGTTGCTCCTTGGACAGAACAAAATACTCAATTAGCATGGAGGTGCACTCATGTATTTTTGTCAGGGAAGAACTCCTGATCCTGTGAGCTGGCTATTACCCTGCGGTGCATCCACAAGCCCTCTCATGAGAGAAAAGGCATATCGATATCCCCCTGCGATACATGCCTTAAGCAATCTCACAATAATGGCGTGCCCTTCAAACCGCCAGGTCAGATGAATGTGACCTCCTCAATGCACTGTATGATGAGAGGCATCACATAAACAGCGAGGCCTATTGTGCCAGACAAAAGTGGCTGGCCGAAAGGATTATACAGCACTCCAAGGTCTCGCAAGGGGATGGTAGATGGCCTTGGTGGGAAAGGCCAGCAAAACTCTGACATGTCTCTCTTCAGTGAGCCATTACAGGCGGACTAACATCAATGGAAGATAAGCTTTTCACTTGAGGTGGATTTAGTTGTCATTGTTGCCTACCAGAGGATCTTCTGTGGAGTTGTCAGGAAATACACATCTGACATTTGGCTCTCCCACATCAGAAATTTTCAGAAGTACATCCTGGTTAAAAGTATCGCTACATACTGCTTAAATTTGCCCCTAACATGGGCAAACATTTTTGTTTACTTCTGCAAAGAGTAGGTAGTTAGTGTGAGAACGTAATATACTGTCCCTTAGTCACCTTGGGCTGCTCCCATAGTAGTCAACAACTAAACAGGCTTACTTATAGACTCTTTAAAGCTCCACTCCTAGCACCTGACCCACAGGTATTGTAAGGCGAGAGCATTTGAAGGCCAAGTGAGATGTGTTTAGTTGAGAACACTGAGAATGCTTTCACAAGCACCCTTCAAGTTAGCAACAAAGAAAGAAAAAAACTATGTTGCTGTCTGCAACTCCCCAGAACAAGGCTCCTCCACTGCTGGACATAGCAAACCTATTCAATTATGATGCGTTCTATAAAAAAAAAGAGAAAATGAAGGCTAGAGCTTCTGAGAAATCAAAATATTTGTTCTGCTTCCAATATTTGTAAGAACCCAAAAGCAACAGACTGCTGGCTAAGAGCCGAAGTCCGATGTCGGTTGAGATGTGTGGCCATTGACTGCAAAACCTTTTATATAGTTAACATTCATTCATGTGATTGTAAGTGCAAAAGAGGGGGTGCATTTCCCCAAAACCATAGTGGCTAACCTGTTAGCAACTTAGTTGGTTGGCAATGGGAAATTGTGTTGGTTGGCAATGGGAAATTGTATTGCCACCAACAAAGTTGTTAACTTATTTAGCAACTATGGTTTTGAGAAATGTGCCCAGATCAGAGCATATTCACCTTAGCTTGGTTGGAAGCATTATGGTGGTCAACACGGTACTGGTGTGAAGTAATAGGCTAAATATACAGCGGGGAAAATAAGTATTGAACACGTCAACATTTTTTTTCAGTAAGGATGAATCCAATGAGGCTATTTGCATGAAATTTTCATCAGACATTAGTATTAACTCAGATAATCCACCCATACTTTTTTCCTGTGTCATTCCACTTTATTATAACTCAATATAACTCAATTTATGGACTTTAATGTTTGGATTTTTTAATATGTGTGGATTACCTAAGTTAATACTAATGTCTGGTGAAAATGTCATGTGAATAGCCTCACTGGAAGTATACTTACTGAAAAAAAATGTTGACGTGTTCAATACTTATTTTCCCCGCTGTATTGTCATCGAGATGCATTTTACTAAGGCCTTCCTCAGCAGTTTTGTTTGACTTCGGGCCCTATTTTAGGGTTCTAAAACGCATGGTCACTAATGAATAGCTAAATTAAATTTAAGGGTTTGTCCAGTCCACATTGGGTGTGGTTTGTTATAAAACGTTGGTGCCTGGCGCGAA
The DNA here is from genome assembly GCF_017589495.1 of Alosa alosa. NCBI lineage: Eukaryota > Metazoa > Chordata > Actinopteri > Clupeiformes > Clupeidae > Alosa > Alosa alosa. Next base: position 20,308,850 of record NC_063207.1, on the reverse strand, counting down.
AAGGTAGGTCTTATGTTTCTTAATCAGTCATGGGTGTGTTTTGGGTGTAACATCCTTTAAAACCAATGAGAGTGACATCTGTCATTCCCTTTAACAGCAAGCAGCGTGACTTCAAACAACGCATTGGTATTTTGATGGTCACTGGCGCATTTGAAGGAATCTGCCTGCACGCGAGACCATATGGAACAGGTATTCCACTAAGCCATGCTTTACTAAAAACCAGAACACACCTTCTGCCACACCCCTGGGCGCAAAGCTTAATAAAAGTAAAGCACATGGCGAAAAATCCGAGATTAAGATAGGAATAAACTTTGCGTCTGGATAATAATTTGCTTTGCGCCAGGTTTTGCATCGCGAAAATAGGGCCCTATATCTTTACGTAGCATCATTTTGAAAAAGGTTTTTAATCAATTGCAAAGCATGCCAACTGAAAAGGAGGACAGATGCTTGAATACTACTTCAAGGTCAGGTCATTGATTTATTAACCAACATCTTCATCCCTCTTGAGCACCAAAGTGGATAAGGAATTTTTGTCCCAATGAAAGCATTTATTTAGTCTCTCCAACTTATTTCTCATAAACCACTTTCTCCTCTTTTATCTTCATATTCCTTTAAATGTAAGAGGCTTTTCAGACAAAGAATCAAAATTTTGGCTTAGTTGGAAAGCTTTCAGTGAATAGCATCCATATTTCAGTCCCCAGGCCCACTTGACCGTGTGTTGTACGACATATTGAAATGGCACCCTTAAAGCTTTTTACAGACCTGAGGCACTTGAGTTCTAGTTTCTAGTTTCTACTGCATGGTGTTGCCACATGGCAACACTTATTATATCTTAGTGTTTCTAATTGGTAGTAACACAAAATCTATATTTTATTATTTAAAAGTGAAAAAGGGGACTTTAATTTTTTTATGAAAAAATAATTGTTAGGTCACATGACTAGGATATGTTGTTAGTACTTCACATTTCACAGAGACGTAACACTGTGACCACCACCACCTGTCCGCTACCTTTGGATGGCCAAAATTCTGAATTTAGCCATTATTTCTTTGAGAAAAAAATGTAAACACTGTCTGGACTATGTAAACATGAACAATTTATCATTAAAACAAGTTTATATATAATGAGTTGTAAATTGGCAAAATATAATTATTGCCATATGGCCACATCATGCAAATATGGAACTGTTTTATGCCCATTCAACTGAATGACATCATATGATTTCAATAGGATTACATAGCACTGTGATATTTACAACTTTTGATAATATTTTAAAGTTAAAAAAACTTATCTGTGGAATAAGGGCCAGATATTATAGTGACTGGAGCGGTAAGATGTATTTTGTGTTATTGTTCACTATACAGTCAACTAGACATGCTCTTTTCATCATTTCTGTTTGGGATTTTGGGAAAGATAAAAGCACATTGTTGGCTCTTCCACCAATGAAGTGTCAGGATTAGCTATAATGCAGCAGGGAGGAGAACAACATTGCAGCATCTATCCGCAATACGTATCAGTCACCATTCTGGCCCTATGGCTACAGTTTTAGTACTTCACAGGCCCAAATATAAGGGCAAAAGGGGTGACCTTTCTCTCCTCTCACTATAAATGGTGTAAGAAGTGGGCTGGCTTGCTATGGAGCCATCCAATGCATGCCCAGGGTGTGCCTGTAGTATAAACCATACCGGGGACCCCTAGGTTAGGTTGATCCTTGTGTGTGGGACCCCAGATATGGATGAGGCATGAAGTGTGTCAGGGGGATATGGGAAGGATACCTATGTCTCTCTGTGTGTACGGCTTGGATTTGCACACTTTCTGAAGGGGAGGGCTCTGTGACTGTGCGGTCTCAGTGCAGTTGAATATGTCCTCTGACTGTGATATGAATATGGGAAATGAAAGTAAATCATAATGAAACGATGACTTTATTTAACATGAACTTTGGTTTTATTCAAAACAGTTATTATGACCGCCGCTAGCGAATCTAGCAAAGCGGTCATATAGGGATTGTCAAAGTTTTTTTTTTTTTTTTCCCTCATCTATTTCCTGAATTTTTGGTCAACGATACCCGGGAAAAATTTGGTTTGGTCCCCGGGGGCAACTCCCCCCCCCCACCCGCGCTGGGCCCCCCGAAACCCAAAAAATGCAGTTTTTCCTAAATAACTTCCTGAACCGTGGCACCGAGGATGAAGAATTTTTTATGGTATGTTGGTCTCAAGGGCCCACATCAACTTAGCCCATAATCACTCATTTCTGATTTGCAACCCCCCCCCCGGTAAAAAATGAAAATGCAATATCATTCTGCTTTAATCGCCCCTCTCTTCAGTTAAGATGTTCAGAACTGCACCAAATTTGATTAACCTGACATTCTCTGGGGGTATGCCAAGTTTCGTAGAATTTCATCCATGGGTGGGTCTAAAAAAATTAAGTTATGTGTACATTTAGTGACTGTACACTCATTGGCCTGTAGATGGTGGTGCACACATATACACACGCACACACACACACACAGGCACGCACATACCATCAGTATCGGCAATTAGAATGGCCGATACATAATTACAAATTCAGTAGGATTAAAGGAAAACCAAATATCAAATATTCATCATAATAATTTGGCTGCATTTCCAGTATTGGCGTCACGTAGTCGTTTGTCCACCAGATGGCGCATCGTTGCAGTGAGACGTAATTTTGTTGGAAGTTAATCTAAAGTGGGGAAAGACACTACCTTCCTACAAGGACAAGACTGTACTTTATGCAGAGAACGTCTAATAAGGGTAGGATGATTTCTGCATGACATGTAATTCCCATTTCTTCTTGAAGCCGAAATAAATCTAAGAATGTTTATCGGACATGCTTGGTTTTTACTGCAGGTAGGCTATGTTAATCTTAAATTATATCAATAGACGTAGGTAAAATAATGTTACCATTAGCATTGGTTAAGTGATGGAGGCCAATTTGATTATTGATGTATTTGTAGAAAACCATAAATGCGGTTATAGGCTACCAAGCAAATTGATAACAGCACTAATTGTATCTTTCTACTGTCATCTCATTTGCTTATGACCATAACCTAGGCTACTAACAGGAGCTAAGTGAGTTAGCCACAACACGTTCGCTACGTGATGGTTTTGTAATGGAAAATATATTTTATTATATATTATTAGTATATATTATTAACGTTAATATATATTATTAACGTGATGATCTACATCTCCATTTAAACCAAATGTTTTAGAGTGCACGTTGAGAGATGTATCCAGGGCAGGGCTGTACCTACACATATTTGTTGCACGTGCTACAAAAATCATTCTTTGCGATGGATGATTTAGTACCAACGTTACACCGGTCCGATACAGTTTTGCCTATGGCTATACCGTGAGACTGAGACGCTTTTTGTTTGTTCGAAGTGAGTGTTTAGGGTGTGAGAGGGGAGTCGATGTGCGTTGATTCCAGCTTGGTAGTTGTAGTCTATGCGATTAAAAAACACATGCTTTAGCCACAGACCTTGAGCTACTGTACAGTGGGTTGGGTTCCATTTAGAAGTGTCCACTTCATTCGCGCTTTCTGTGATTCACACAGCTGCGTGAAATGTATTACTACTGATTGAAAACTGAAAACTATTTCGCCAAGAGGTGGCAGCTTAAGTCCGCTTGATACTGTAAGCCATTGGTTCCCAAAGGAGATTTTATTTGGGTCGCCAGCATAGCCTAGTGACAATTTATGTTGTGTAATAGGCCTAGCATGGGGCCTACCTTATATAGCTTATAGTTTTAACAGTCACGGTTTTGTCATAACTCCCTCTATGCATTTTTGCATTTAGAATAGCTCTGAAACTGGGGGGCGAACACGTCGCAGGGGGGGCGCCAGTGCGTGGATATCTCAATCGCAAAACTGGCACACCAAAAAAGTGATGAAATTTTTTTTTTTGCATCTTGCTCTATTAGGCTGTAGTATAAAAAATCTGTGATTTTTTTTTTCAAAGGACCCTCCCATTCAATTTCTATGAACCTCTACCAAACGGTTGAAGTGCCTGTTAATGGTAAAAGTCAGTTATCTGACTTTGACATGAGATTATTGTGTTTTACTGAAAGAAAACAGTTTTTCTCCCAAAAGTGGTATTATCTTGTAGCCCTGGTCCCAGAGTTTAAGATAAATCATGTTAACTAGAAATACTCAATCCTGTACCTGCAGACCACTTAAGAAGAGAAAACTGATTCAACTATATAAACCATATATTTTCTGAAAGCTTAGACCCTCAGGATGTGATCTAACATGACATGAGTCATGTCCCCCCCTTCTCATTAGTATGCAGCCCATGCATATCACATTGGGTATTGGTACAGTAAATCGGTATATGGCTGATACCTTTGGGTCTGTGCCATTTAGGAAAAACTGGTTCAACTATATAAACCATATATTTTCTGAAAGCTTAGACCCTCAGGATGTGATCGAACATGATATGAGACATGTCCCACCCTCCTCATTAGTATGCAGCCCATGCATAACACATTGGGTATTGGTAAATCGGGTATATGGCTGATACCTTTGGGTCTGTGCCATTTAGAAAAAACTGGTTCAACTATATAAACCATATATTTTCTGAAAGCTTAGACCCTAAGGATGTGATCTAACATGACATGAGACATGTCCCTCCCTCCTCATTAGTATGCTGCCCATACATTACACATTGGGTATTGGTAAATCGGGTATATGGCTGATACCTTTAGATCTGTGCTATTTAGGTACATGGTACAGACCAAAATGTATTGAATTGCATTGAATTAGCATAGATTAGCTATAGCTGATAAGCCTATTTGATATATTTCATGCGTATGCATGCTTTTTAAACATATATATATGCTGTGTTTACAGTAGTAGTATACATTTGAAAACAGTATATAATGGTTAATATAATTAATTCATGAACTTTGTCATGTTTTCAAGTATTATCTATACGGACCTGACTTTTACCATTGACAGGCACATCAACCGTTTGGTAGAGCATGTTTTCAAACAATTATTCAACTATGAAAATATTTTTTTTCTTAATGTAAGTTAATACAAAGTGTTATTCCACTTCAGTTTAACATAATAATGAAGAAAAGTTTAGCTTTAAAAACTTGGTAGATGTGACTCCACAAAATATGGCCGAAATCGCGTAAATTAATTTCTTAAATCGCGTATGATGAGAAGGTGTGGCCTTCGATATTACAGAGGTACTGAGCAAATATTTTGTGCTTAATATGTAGTACTCAAGTGGTAGATATGGGTCCATATGTTTAAATTTAAAACAGTTTGGTAGAGCACACTTTAAGACACCATATTTTAACAAAAAATCAAACGGTTGAGCAGTCAGTTAAAGGGTTAAACAATATTTCTATCGGGCGCCTACCATGGACTAGGCTGATCTGCCAGCGATTCCTTTTCGATTTCTTAAAAGATTGAGCTTGGTCTGGCGAAAGCCAGACTAACCATGGACCTCATAGTTGCAAAATGCAAGGGAACATTAATCAGCATATTATTTGCACAAACAATAACGGACAGTAGCTCTTCAACTTGGCCCGTTAAAATGTATGAACAGTTTAGCAACGCATTTCATGAAGGGCCTTTTGGACATGTCAGTTATTTACACCACTGGGTAAAACGGCATTTTGTTTTAGACTACTGGTATTCTAGGCTACTGGCTGAATATCATATGAACTAGATGACTAAACTTATGCATATGTAGAAGAAGAAACATTCACAAAAATCCATGACATGACCTCTCTTCTTGATAGCTGTTGAAAATTGCATGGAACTGACAGGGATTGTTTTATTTAATAATAAATAAATAAATAAATAAATATATGCTAAATAAATAAATATATAATAAATAAATAATGCTGCTACCCTCTGCTTTCCCCAAATACAATGTAGCCTACAGGTGTACCTTTCATCAGTCCAATTGCAATGGATGGACTGTGATGAACTGCCCTACTTGTGATTGTTTAGAGATTTTAAAGGTTTTATAACAATGCTACAAATTTTTTGGCAAGTGCTACAAATCTATTCACCTTTGCAGCGCCAGTAGGCTACTTTGTGTGCGGCCCGCAAACACACATTCCAAACAAGCATACACAAAAGTTTCAAGAGTGGGGGATGGAGTAGAAGATGGAGACAAATTCATTAATATGATTTATTTTCGCGGAATGGATGTACAGGACTGAGCGGCGGTCATATTTTGTACCGCTATGCGGTACATCTAGTTTTATGTCCCTACAGGAAGGTTATTTCTCTTCCTACACTATGACAATTTCACCATAATATCATCACTTAAGAGCCAAAAATACAGTTGAATTTGTATTATATTAGGTATAAAACTAGATATATCAGAGCATAACTAAGTCAAGCTTAATTTAGTTCATATTTGAAAAGACTTGTAATTAAATAAAATTAAGTTTTTAAATAGATTTTACAGCATTTTCAACCATTGCACACCATATGGCAACAAATTACCAACTACCCCCTTTAATTTTTTTTTTCAAACTTTCTATTATTTAAACCATTTTAAGTAAGAAAATACATTAAAAACATTTGTTTTAAGTGTAGGTGATTATCTTAATTTATTACACGGCTCTTCAGAGTGCTGCAGAAAGTTCCATTCCGCTGCGCGTCGGGGTTCTGTTCTCCCTGTCGGGACTTATTTTCTGATAATTACCGGCGGACAATACATTATCCCTTACTTAAGACAGGCGGAATGCACACTGTTGCATGTAAATGAACATTCCAGAGAGTTCAACAGAGTGGCCATTAAAGATGTGGTCAAAGGCACAAGGTGGGCAGAGCAAGACAACAATTAATGTATCTGTTACATTTGTTGATACATGTAGCTAGTTAGATATCCTTTAAAATGCCCTTGCCACATCTCTTGGAACAGAATGTTATATTGCTAATCAGGATATGCCATTTTGAGTGTTTGGTCCATCTCTCACATGTTAAACTGCACCAAAATGCGTACCATGACATATTCTGTATAATAATTTGTCTAACACATTTGCAACTTTGGAGCTAGTTACCGAGACAAAAAATGTATATCTTAGGCTACATCTTTGCTGATGATTCCAGACATTCTGGCACTGGCTGTGCTGTAGTGTGACTTGTGGGAGCAGACACCAGACTAATTACTCTTCCCAGACAAGGGTTTAACCCTCTTAACATAAAAAAACAGCCAAAATATATGTTAACTTTTAGGGTATCGGATTGAATCAGATTAATTGCATCAACCTAACACAGGTTTGCTGCTGATTTGTTGCTAATGCAGAAATATATCTGGCATAATGTGCATAATTTTCTAATATATGGAACATTTTTGCAGCAATGATGTCACGACCTCACGACCAATAGCTGCCCATTCCATGATGACACTGTAAAAAACCCGGTCTCTGTAGGCAGAACAGGCTTTGCCCAAACAAAAACAAAACCCTGTGTGGAGTTTCTCTGGGAATACTGAAGGTACTGTAGGGGTGAACTACTCTGGTATGTTTCTTTTGGTCAGTATGGCTACGTCAGGCTAGTGAAATTCCTGACTGCACCTTTAATTTAGGCAGATGCTATTTGTGATCAGTACGAACGATTTGTATTGACACGTTTCGGCACCTCTACGCCGTGGCAAAGCAAACACAAGTTCCTGGGTGTTTTTAGCAAGCAGTGACATGTACAGCCAGGCACACAGATACTGTATATCTTTGACACAGCATCAGAAATCTTGATCTGTGGCACCAAGGACAAAGATGAGACGGTGTTTTCCATGAGGCCAAGCCGAGTCTGTCAGCTAGAAGGCATTACATTGACCACCAAGGACTCACATGAAAGGCCCCATTTCACCACATTTCCCACAACTTTAAATAGTTTATTTGAGGTCTTAATAAAGAATCTTTGTCATACTTTGGTTAAAATACCCGAAAGAAGAACCACCACAGCACCGTATTCAACCCTGTCTGAACAGCCCTGTTCAGAGCACCCTGTTTATGTGTCTGTTCCTTTACAGACATATTGTATAATGGTTTAACTCAGATGTTTTTATAACAGGTCCTGAGCTTACTGAATGAAAGCAAAAGTTCACACTTTTGTTCTTCAGTTATGAGTGGAATCTTGGTCCAGATAAGTAAAATTGTGGTGGTTTTATTCAACATGCTAAACTATTCTACCTCACATTGTGCAAGAAGTTCTTAACAACTCACTGAATCACAAATCCAGACCTAGGCAGCCAATAATAATGAGTGGATTTAGTTATTTCTGAGTTTTTGCATTGGTAGCCATCCCAATACATTTGTAAATCTGGGATCTTAAGAGCCTATGTTGAGTACAAATATGTCTTCTAAAGGCCTAAACAGAGCCCAGCTAAAATCTCCAATAAAATTTTGATCATCTTTGAGGGACAGCTATGACCATGCAAGATCATCCAGACCAAACGTGACGGTTTTGTTACATACTATTCCTATTTATGTACCAGCAAGTAAAAATTGAGCCTCCTACATGGTTTAGTTCTTGTGCTATGGGCTTGTGAACGTTGACAAAAAAAAGGCCAAACAAACACCCCCTCCCCCTGTAAAACTGGCTGTATCTTGGAAAGTATTGATCTTACATAAAAGAGACCTAAGTGCGTTTGCCATGGTTGAATTGAAGTGTAATGACCCTTTCACTATGGATGGCCACTCACACTTGGGTGTCGTAGGGTGATATATTGTAGGCTACGATGCATATCTATTGTGCTTCACAACTGGGGTTTAAAAAAAAAACTGCTTTTGCAGCTTCTTTTGCAGCTTACACACGCAGATATCACACCTACACACATATCTCCATTCCTTGCATGGTGTTAACTACTTGTACCAAAGTATTAAAAAGAAATGTCCCTACTGGAGTTCAATAAAGGCATTTGGCTTTCTAATTCCATGCAAAAGTAATGTTAAGATATTTAACAAATGCGTCCGTTCAGAGTGCATTAAAAACAAACAAATAAAAAAAAAAACACATCAGCTGAGAATCTAAGACTCTTTAGTAATCACCTTCTCTAACCATTGTTGTGCTACCATCTACTTGTTAATACTGTGGGTGCAAATCCTACCTACATCTGTGAAGTTGCAGTAGTCACATCCTCAGAGGTTGACATCACTAAAATGAGTAGAGGACCTCCTCTTGTGATTGTCCTGGCAGTAGCATTGGTCTTTGGCTTAGTAGTTGAACTCTGACATTGCACTTCATTCATTTTAGTTGTTCTGACATAATTCAGCTGTTTGGCTTTATCAGCACTGTGCTCTCTTTTTACTCAACATAGTGGTGAAGGCATTTTGCTCTTAAAGGAGAACTCAAGCAAGTTTTCACATAGATCTCTGTTTCTCGAGGTCACCGTGTACTATAGGTACAAAAAAAAAGGGCGCTACCTAGCTTGAGTAGCTGCAGCCAACGGCTAGAGCAGCCAGGCAGCAAGTGCTACATGATTTTAAACATTTTCCTTTAAGATAATTGTGATTTAATGTATTGGGGCCATTCACAATCCTACCAGAATGTTCCTGTAGCTTAGAGGAAGCCCAAGCAATGCCACTGCCATTCAACCACTGTCTATTAGCCCTTCTGTGTTAAGGTGCGTTGTATCATTCCCTCAACCAAGGAGGTAATGTTTCCAGGACTGCGTTTGTGTGTCTGTCAACACAATTACAGAAACGCAACAAGGCTAATTTTAAATGAAACGTGTGGGAAGGGTGTAGCAGGGGCTTAGAATGAACACGTTGGCACTGATCTGAACCGAGGGGTGGCTCCAGGCTTTTTTCCCTTTAACACTTACTGTAATGTTGCGAGAACAGGCATTTGGCCTTGGTGAAGGCCTGAGATCTCTGAGTGCCCTTCTAGCTGTGTGTGTGTTTGTGTGCATGTGTACGTGTGCCGGCTGTGCAGCAGGCACGGTGTTTGTTTTTTTATTTCTGGAGTGGGGAGAAGGCCCTGATATGCTTCAGGTAGAATGGGCATACAATGGGAGTTGAAAGAGGACTTACCTTGAACTCAACTGCACCCTGTCAAGACAAGTATTACCCATCTGTGCATCTATGGGGCCTTTTAATTAAAAAAAAAAAAACATTGAAAATAAAAGCAGAAAAGGGATGGTGAACACAATTTAAAAAATTCAATGTGGCTTCTGCAGATGAGGATAATTAAACTCTTTAAGCCAGGCCCATAAGGGCAATTAGCATGTTCCGTGGGAAAGTGAAAACTTTTCTCAAAGGCAGTCAAGATGACAATTTAAAAAAAAAAATGAAATCCAATTTAGGGAGAATCAAATTTACGTCCTATTCTTTGGAAACTGAAAGACTGCTTTTTGCTCAAGGAACTCAAGGAACTTCATGAAAGCCTTATTGAGCATCTGTTTGGCATCATATAAACCCATACAAACAGTGAAAACAGAGAAGACTACTCATATTCCTCATTCACTGTATTACTAGGGTGTCTTTGGGTTGCATTAGGCAGAGAAAGTGACAATGTATGTAAGTATATATACACACTCTTTTGATCCCGTGAGTGAAATTTGGTCTCTGCATTGATGAGTACTTTACATAAAGAGCACCTTTATCCTATTCACATGTACAAATATCAGTGTAAAAATAAGTGTGATTGCGTAAGCAAGCACTGTTGGGCAGTGCTTGCTTACGCACTCTCTTTGTGGGTGCCAGATAAACACATTTATGTGACAATGTGACTACATTGTTCTTTTTGTCTCAAAAGGCTGTATCTTTAATAGACCTTAAGAGCTGGTGATGTCCTTAATCAAAGATTAATTTTCAACTTAGTTATACATAGTTATGTAGACAATACCAGTACTTTTGTATTGTGTTTCATTGTCATTTACCAAATATATGATTTATTTCAATGTATGTCAATATTAGTGAAAATGTTGAAAGTGTACTAATGGAATGGTATATCCGGTCAGACAGGTGATCTTTGGTAAGGACAATCACTTTTCAGAATTGCATCCTCCTAGACTAACAACAACAACAACAACAAAAACTTGTTGATGAACTTAAAGTAAGAACAAAATAGTCTTAGTTTGGATTTCCTTCCCATGCCATATGTCACAACATGCTCTTCCTCTTGTCTCAATATCAGTATGTGAGATCTAAATGTCCACCAGCACAGGCTGGTAAAAGTTGTTGACCTGGACCTAGTTTGGACCTAGTTGTTGACCTGGACCTAGTTTACTAATTGCTCTAGCCACAATAATAGTAAACATTCTCTTTTTTATTAATTGTTTTTTATCTTTTTGGAGTCCATCCTGACAGGATGAGAGCTGTGCCTGTGCTGTGCCAGGAGAGGACTGAGCTTGCAGCTGTCATCCCCTCTGTCGCCCCCTAGTGGCTCCAGGCTGCTCCTCCAGCTGACTTAGGAGTTCAGCAAAACTCCAGTATGCACCACCAGCTCTCTCTTCTCAGGTAATTATTTCTTTTATCCTGTGACCAAAAACAGTGAGCGACATTTCCCACTGGGTATCCCCTCCATAGTGCTAATGGGGGGCCATTATTTAAATAAATGGGGGGTAACAGCATCGGGTTGGTGACCCCCTCAAAGCGATGGGCCTCTCCATTTTGGCACACCTGCCGAGACAAGGTAACGTTTATAACTGACACCTTCCTGGGCAGGAAGAGGGGGGGACAAAAAAAAAATCCCAAATCACCGTCAGGGTCAGAGTTGGAGGAGCGCATTGGGTTTATTACATCCCAAATATATCCATTTACTAAAGCGTTGCTCTTGTGGTTGCCAGGTTACCAACTAATAAAGGTAGCGAAGCGCAGCAGCAGGAAAACAGGAGTAAGATGTTGACTTTGAGATAAGTACCTCTTGAAATTAAACAGAGCCATCACAACACGTTCAAAATAACATTTCCAAAGGTGAACTCTAAATACCCCTCCGCTCGGCGTCGGGTGAGAGGATCTTTGTGTTCTTTAATGCTCCAAAAACACGGAATTTGCATAGCAGTTAGCTTAGTTGGGACCAATTAATTACTAATGTTTTAATTGCATCATATGAAGAGGGTAATATCGTACTTTGGAAGGGTCCCCCCCCCTACCGTTCTGCCGTGTGTGTATGTGGATGCGTGATGTCGGCCCAGCACTCGGGTGTGTCCTTATTAAAGTAAACAAAAAGATAATTACACTGTTTCGCAGTCCAAACATTGGTGTTGGAACAGCCTGGGGAATCATTGTAGAACTGGATGTGAGGCCCTTCAATGTGATTGGCCCTCATCATCACAACTGCACGCACCCTGACCGCGCTCAGCCCTCACTCACTCTCTTCTGGAGGTGAGCTGAGGGCCAGGTCAAGGTCGACAAAACTGTTTGGATGGAGCCGATTGCTCCGCTGAACATGTGAGAGACTTACACCAGCCGACCCTGCAGTGCACACTATACACACACACTCTAACGAAAACACGGGGGCTGCTGAGCACATGTTCAAACTGACATTCTATTCTATGCGAGAAGTAGTAGTACTTATTGCTGCCCTAACATGTCCTTGTCCCACTGTACCTTGATTGTTGACGTTGCTTTGGATGAAAGCATCAGCTAAATAACTAAATGTAAATGTAAAATGTTCGGTCATGCCAACAACTAGATGTACCGCATAGCAGTACAAAATATGACCCTACGCTCAGTCCTGTACATCCTTTCGCCGAAAATAAATCGTGCTCGTCAATTTGTCTCCTGCTCCATCCCTTACTCTTGCAACTTTTGTGTATGCTTGTGTGTGTGTGCCTGTGTGCGTGTGTGTGTCCCTGTGGGTGGGTGCGTGCGTGCGTACGTGAACGCGTGTGAGTGTGTCTGTGTGTGTGGATGTGTGTTTGTGCATGTGTGTATGTCAACTTGTCCTCATCTCCTATAAAGCCTGACTGATATGAGATTTTGAAGGCCAATACCGATTTAGATATTTCAGTTTTTCAAAAACTGATAAATTGGCCGAGTCATTTTTAACAAACACAATGCAAAAATGCTCTCCCATAACAAGGTTCTAATCAAGGTGGTGGGGCATTATGTATTTGAATAGCCCAACTATCTAGTTTGCTATTGAAAGGCTCATACAGTAAATCATTTTTTTTAAAGAGAAACTATGCAGTTTTAGCAATAGCAATTTGCTTGCAGGTCTCTCTGCAGAGCTCCCAGCAGAAGTGTCCCAGCCCTGTGCTGTATATCTTCCATCAGCAAACCATCGCAATAGCGAACGTTAGCGTTCTGGCTAACTAACTTAGCTCCTGTCAATATGGTCAGAAAAGAATGGGATGACAGTCAAAAGAGGCAATTACAGTGCTGTTATCAATTTGCTTGGTATAACCGTGTTTATGTTTCACAAATACACCAACGATCAAACTAGCCTCCATCACTCAACCAATGCTAAGGTTAAACAAACCCATATGGAGTTAAATAAACATTCTCAGGTTTATTTCGGCTTCAAGAAGAAATGGGAATTTCATATCATGTGAAAATCATCCTACCATGAATACACAAGCCACAAAGCTCTGAAACTGTAAGCTAAAAATTCCACGAAACTTGGCATACCCCTAGAGGATCTCAGGTTAATCATACACATGACATTTGGTGCAGTTCAGAAAATTGCAACTGAAGATTAAAGCAGTATGATATTGCACACTAATGTTTTTACTGGGGGCAAATCACAAATGAGTGGTTATGGGCTAGGTTAATGTGGGCCCTTGGGACAAACATACCAAAACAATTTTGTGGGGCGGGAGTGGCCCCCGGGGACCAAATGAAATTTTTCCGTAAAAGTCTAGTAGGGCTACATGCCACCAAGTTCCCGGGTGACAATCTTATATAGGTTATATCCCTATATAACCACTATGCTAGCGGTCATAATTATACCTTTAACAGCACACAATGAATCACAAAACACACAAGGATGCCTCCCTCTAATTTCTCTGTCTATTTATCCATCTCTGAATCTCTGTCTCTCTCAGGAAACAGTGGTTTGCTGCAATATAAACAGAAGGGGTCCTGAAGAAATATTATTCTTGTGCTACTTCTTCTTCTTAAAATGCTTCATATTTTCAAACATTACACTCATACATAAAATACTATTATACAATGAAGCATAGCAGGCTCTATATACACCTGACACTTTCCTCACCTGAATTTTTGAGTTTAATGGTATGGACTATTTTAATTGTGGTCTGCAAAATAGTAACTTATTGACCAACTTAAAGTAACTCATGTATAGTGTACCATGGGAACTCTACAGGTCTCCCAATATCCACATAAAAGTATCTCTGCACTGAATGGTAGCATGCTTTTTAATTCCTTATTCTGTGTCTAAGTTTGGCATATCGTTTGTATGCATGCTTCTCTCTCACTCTCTGCTATTGTGTATGTGTGTGTATGTGTCTGTGTGTGTGTGTGTGTGTGTGTGTGTGTGTCTCTTTGTGCATTTGTGTGCGTGTTTGCAGTCGTTTGCACACTAAAGTCTTTCCCACCATCACGTCCTCTCCCACACTGACCCCTCCCATCACCTGGGCCCGACCCTTCAGAAAAGGGCCCCGGAGTGATGTCATCGCCGGGATCTATAGATTGACTGGAAGGCCGTCGAGGGCTGATGCAATTAAGGGCCAGAAAACACACAGAGTAAAAGCTGTGTACATAAAGAGCTGCTGCCATGGGGCTTGAACAAAAGCCGGGGCAGAGCCTCATTTAGCACGGTGGCTCTTAAGGACTGGCCCCCCAGCTCCTTATCAGAGGGCCAAAGACCCTGCCCCAACGGCGGGGGTGGGAGCGGATGACCACGAAGACAGGCAGGCCGCTGGGTGTTGCTAGGATGTTTCTAAGAGGCTCAAGAGAGCTGAACTGTCATTGTGTGGCACAATCAAGGTGTCAGGTAATTACGGGCAATGACATCTTGAGGACTGCTTGAGTAGTGGTGATCAGAGGCAGATTCACACATTTGAAGGCATATACACATGCTCTGTTTTACTCCTTGGTCCAGTTTGAGGCAGATTCACACATTTGAAGGCATATACACATGCTCTGTTTTACTCCTTGGTCCAGTTTGAGGCAGATTCACACATTTGAAGGCATATACACATGCTCTGTTTTACTCCTTGGTCCAGTTTGAGGCAGATTTACACATTTGAAGGCATATACACATGCTCTGTTTTACTCCTTGGTACGGCAGATCCATGTGTATACAGGCACAGGATCTAAATAGGATCTTCTTTTAGTTCAGTGGTCACCATTACACTAACACTCACATTCAAACTCTTCATGCACATTTGTACATTTATGTTTTGAATCAGTGCTTGTTGAATACAGTTTAAGGTCCAAAAACATGACACACATGACAGGATTACCTGTGGTAATTAGGTTTTCATCTAAGTTTGTTTTATTACATTTTACATGATTGTTATATCATGGCATGTTCAGGAATGCATAGGTAATGTTAGCTTTTCACACATGCACACATTTGTTTTCCTTCTTTTAACAATTTGCTTCCTGATTTGCTCTATTACTGTCACACTTTTAACGGTCGTGGAGAGTGTACCGAACACGTTTCCTATTTCACCCAAAACCTGCTCTGTCCCCTTTCTGGATATCAAAAGTCAGCTCTTGTTCTGCATGTTTTTTTCCCTTTTGCAGCACAGCACAGTCTTACATATTCAAACCTCTGTCTCCGGCACTGATTGAACGCAGCCCTGATGTCAGTCTAATCACAGCCAGGTACGCAGGGAGAAGAGCATAGTCAGTCCAGGCTGTTTAGCCGTGCTTTTTCCTACGCCATTTGGCTGCAGAGGTGAAACCAAACAGTCCCTTGTGATTGCAGAGAAACTGTAGCTAGTCAATCTCTGGCCAAATTTATTTGATCCTGGTCTTCTGCAAGGGCCACCAAATGTTTATGTCAATCAGGGGGTGGGTGGGGAGGTGGAGGTCACGGCCATTTGCCCTCATGGGGTTTTCTCCAACCACCTCTCGGGATGTGCAGCACGGGATCTGCACACAATGCCTGCCCCTGCTCATCTGAAGGCCCAGGTGTCACGCTCAGACATGGGTCCCCTTAGCCTCCACCTCACCCCAACCCACCCCCCGGCCCTTGCTTCTTCATGAAAGAGAGTCTTATTAGCATTTTCTCATTAGCACGGCACTTTTATCATTCAAATCTGGGGGAGGGAGGGCGCTATCAGTCGTCCTCTTGTGCGCTCAGGTTGCCCCCGACAACAAAGTGGAGGGAGCTGGCATGATGAAGATGGGGCGCACCCATCTCTCCGAGGCCATGGAATGGAATGATGAGGTGGATCGCCACAATTCACCAAGCCCACTACAGAACCCTTGTGCATCTTCCCTTCCAGCCACTGAATGCCTTCGACGACTTTCGCTAGATCAGGAATGCAGAATGGTTTTGTACCTAATCAACGAAGATTGCTGGGGAGAAATGAACAATTGTGATTGTGGGGTCACCTAAGATAAGAGGTGGTAGAGTCTGCTCGCCAGCGAAGGAAAAAAAAAAAGGTGAAGAATTTGACGTCTTGAGAGCATGTGATTCATTCAGAAAGGCTCCTCTGAGGGATACCACTGCGCATTGACCGTTGCACAACACCGTCTCCTTTTAGGGGAGGGAGGACAACATTGCATGCTTCATGGCCAAAAGATTTCACTTCCCTCAATTAAGGTGATGCTGATATTCAATTACACTGATCCTTAGCTACAAAACAGCAAACACATCCACATACACACAGCTCACCAAACTTAATGCTTAAAACATGACCAGTGCTGCACATAGCAGCAGTAAAACATGAGGAGACACCAAAGACTCTTGAGAAAACACATATGTGCTCAAATGTGTTTCCAACAGGGACAAGAACACCCCTCCAGAGGATGCATCAACAACACAGAACCCCCCACCCGCAGAGCAGGTGCCAGGGCTTGCATGTCTCACCGTCTGATCCTTAATATCCCCGATGTCAATCTCCCAAAATTTATATATATATTTTAATTTGTGCTCTTATATTAACCAGAAATAATCACTTCAGAATGAATAGCACATTATTAAGCCTTCTAGTGGCTCTCACTGTGTTTTATCTGTGGTTTGTATCAGTGTGAAATTCATCTCCAGCCATTCTTCAGTCTGAATACGTTTTATATGAGCCCCCATTTATCATCGCCTGTCAGCTCTTAAATGTAGCATTATTCATTGTAGAGTTATAAATTGGAATCATTAAACAGTTTTTCATTTAATCTGATGCAATAATGGCTCTCCCTTTATTGGCTTGTGAAAAGAAAATAGTAAATACAATTGTCTGTCAAGATGGGCAGAGATAGAGGTCTCTCTATCCCTCTCTCTATCTCTCTCTCACTTTCTCTCGCTCTACCTCCATCTCCCGCTTTCTTTCTCTCCCCCGCTTGCGCACCGATGAAATGAAACGAGTCCAGCGGAGGCGGCGGGATCAATGTCAGGAGATTTGTTCCGACTTTCAAAGTGAAGGGGAGCGGGTTGAGCGGAGATGGCGTCGTCGTGAAAAGTACTGTGAAGCCTCTCATGAATGAGCTCACCTTTGGGCGCCTGTTTGCTTTTTTTTTGTTTCTTTCCCTCTCCATCCTCTGAGTCACATCAATCAGAGGATTCCTTTTCAACTCCCAGACACAGATTTCCAAGCGCACGTTTACAACTGAGACACACAACCTGACACCGACGAACTCAATTCGATTTTCAACTAAATGTTTTTTTGTAGCATTTCCTGATTCAGGGACCTCCATTCACTTGACAGCTGACATCTGCCAGATAGCCAGTGTTTAGATTGCTAGCGCCTTCCAGAAAGGGAAAATATGAGTTCAGATGTGGTAGGCCTCTATATTTTTCTAGGGACCTATAGCTTATGAGACATAAAGTACTGTGACTGAATTTTAACTTTAGGTTTATGCATCTGTTAGGAAATGTATCAGACTGTTAAAGTGGTTTAGATTTATATACACAGCAAGCTACTTTATAAGGTATGTCCATATCATTTTTTCAACATTTTTTTTACTTTGAATCTCGGACATTATTGTAGCATAGGCCCAACCAGTTGATTTGATGGGTACATCACTGACAGCTTGTTAGATTGGTCATTTATTATTAAGGTAAATACGATCTTAAATGTAGGTACTCAGTGTTATTTAACAAATTACACACTGAATTCTAAATGATCAATGAATTGCACATGCTGTGATGCTTTAAAGGCAATCCAATGTTGTCATCCAAGGAGTAATTTGGAAAAACATTTACATTTATTCATTTAGCAGACACTTTTATCCAAAGCGACTTACATAAGAATAGAACATTCAAGCTACAGTGCAGAGGAGACCTTAGCTAGGAATTACTACTGCATTTGTCAATACTATTACTTTTTTTTTTTTTTTTTTTTTTTTTTTAAAAGACCTTAAGAAAACATAGAAAGAGGATCAGTTGTTGATGGTCTTATAGACTGACCATAGTGAGGAGGGGAGCAACATTTCACATCAGTGCAAGCTCCTCGGAGGAGTGTGGGCAAAGACTGCCCCCCTTTTGTGAGATAACGGGAACTGTGTAGTTCTTCCAGTGTGGGGAGAGGGCAGCCGACGACCTTTTGAGCTGCCAGGCTTATATTGACATTGTGCAGGTGCTTATGGCATTCTCACCACTGTATAGCATTCGATAAAAGATAAAGGACTCTATGACCTTGAAGTGTGACCTTGCTAACCTGAATACTTCCTCTCATCTATATTGTATTGTTCCCTCACTCTGCCTCGGGTACAGAATAAATGTGTTTAGGTTTTAGTACTAGATCTATAGAACGAGCAAGGCTACCATCTCACTGTTCGCTCACAGTTCAGACAGAGACAGCACATAGAATAGCTCGTCCTGTGTATGACAGGTCCCAGACCAGCGGCTGAACCGAGTTCTGTGACTTCTCATGAGAAAGGAAGTATAATTACCATTTATTGGATTGAGGAAATATTTGAGTGAAATAAATGACGTTTTGACAATGCACTACAATGTAGAGTAATGTGCAATGTTTTCATGCATACTACAATAGATGCCACATTATTTAGGGCATTACACATAAATACATAAATTATATTCTTACGCTGTTGAAAATGAACGTCCTGTATTTAGCTAAACTGAATTTGTTAAGATATTATGTATTACATTGTTTGCCCTGAAAGGAGAAGGGGTGTTGGGCTGAATGCACCACCTCTAGAATGTCATGAGTCTCTTTAGCCAATGCTGCCATCTACTGGCTCATTTACCTACATGGCCATAATGAGAAAGTTCTCAGAGAGGGTCTGGAGTCACTATTATTTATCAGGATCTGCTCAACATTAATCATTCAAGAATATAACTAGTTTATTTATTTTTTCCTAGACCAAAACATAACTCAAAACACTGTTTTACACAGAATGATTCCCTTCTAAATGGAATCAGAGAATATCTGAGACAGTTTGTTACTTAACAGTCTAATCCTCTGTTACTAATAAAAAACATCAGGGATACATGGTGCCCAAGACACTTGTATGGTGTGGTTGTGACGAACACTGTTCTATTGCACTTTCACCGTCATAGGGCACACCAACAACAGGCAAAGATTTCAGATTAATAGACTACGTGCATGAAAGGCTTTTCCTGTACGCTCATGTATTTCCGGTGGAGCGTTAACTGTGTTGTATAGACATCTTCTGTTATCTTCACTCCGACCCTGAATATCTTAACATACCGGTAAATCCTTCTTTATTATAACATGCTGATTCCCAGGTGAAAAACCCAACCGGGTCCGTGTAGACACTAATTACATAAAAAATAGCAGAAGGTTCAAACACACCTGGCTCTACTGGAAACAAACCAGCGCACAGAGAGCATTTTGTGCACATACTCTATTAAGAAACTGCCCCATAGACAAATGAAACATATTTATTCTCTTAACCCATGAGAATAAAAATATGAATCAATGTTTGTGTCTGAGCCAGTAATTGCATTGCATTAACCTTTATTCATCTTTTGGAGATACTGTTCAGTCTTAGCATTATCAAACAGCAACTCATGCAGGTAATGGATCCATTAAGTGTTGATCCTTGATTTATTTATTTTTTTGCAAAGAAGTTCCACTTTTGTCCAGAGGGTGGCACAATGGGTACAGATTATGTGGCACTACCATTGCTGTAGAGTGAACATCTGCACTTCAATCTGAACAGTTTGGAACATTCCCGTATCAATTAATTACATGGGTCACTGACAAAGAAAGAAAAAGTCTCTGATATGAAGGCGATTAGTAAGTATGAGAAGATGGAGATAATTCTGTTCACTCAGAACAAAGAAAAAAAAGTTTATTCCAACAGTCAAGCCTGTCTTCTCATCTTGATCCTTTTAATATGCATTTATTTTTTACCAGTAACTTTTTGCACCTTGCCTGGAGGCACTGGTCAAGTCCAAATGTGTCCTGAAAATTCCACTGTTATTGAATTGACAAAGGTTTATTTATTTTCCTCTACGGGCCCGTATTTCCACCTGCATGTTTAAAGTGTTTACAGGTAAACATTGAGGTGTGTATCTGTCTCCCTCTGTGTATGTATATATTCTGTGTTTGTACATGTTCGTGTGTGTGTGTGCTTGTGTGTGTGTGTGTGTTGAGTGGTAAGGAGAGAAGGTGAGTGTTGGTAGATTGATGAGAGAACATGGTGCAGTGAAGCAATAGATGGAATGCTCCGGCAAATGACAACAGAACTTCAAAGCACAATTCTCTGAATTCTCAGTGAACTGGAGGTTTAATATAGACATTTGGTTCTGTGTTAAAAGTCTGATCTGGTGAAACGTTTCCCACACATGCCAATTCAACCAGCCCATTGCAAACAGTCGATTAAAAGATACTTGATCACAAAGCACAGCTTTATCTCTATGTGAGTGTGTGGGGTCCAGGAAAACACATTCTGTCAAACTGATATCATAATCCACAATGATCGTTCACAGCAAAAGGTTTTTATGATGGCACCAAGCTGATGCTGAACAATATATCACAGTTCTTTGCATGGGAAGTTGAAGTCAATGAACTGGTCTGTAGATCCATTTAAATCTACAGTAAAAAGTATTTTGAAAGAAATCACACACATAGTAGTTTTAAAACTGTAAAGTCAAATTTATTTAGCTATTTAGTTTTAACTTCATGTCCTTCAACACAAAGATTATACACTGTAGCTTGTTTTAAAATGTCAGTAATGCATGCCAGTGCAGAAGAAACTATTTCACCATTGACTGATAGCTAACAGCAACCTACTGGGTATAAGCACTTGCAGTTGACTAAGAATGCATCTTGTGCAGCAATTAGTCATTTCCCAGTTGGCAGAATGAAGAGAATAATCTGCTTCATCATGATTTGGTGGGTGTTGCCAGATCAACTTGGACAGTCACTGTAGGTTGCTTAAATAAATAGCGTGCTTGTACCTGATATCATTTATCTTGCCAGGCTGGTCTTTATCAATTATGAGGGCAGTGCCAAAAAAACAACCCCAAAGAAAAAAAAAAAAAATAAAACATGGCAGGAAGCCACAAGCCTGTCACTGGCAGGTCAAGAAGGACGGGCGCTGAAATATTAAAAAAATCATCAACACAACCCTCCATCAGGTATGAACAAGCCGGCCCACAGCTCTGCGCCTGGTGCACGGAGGGAGGGAGACGCCAGGTGACCTTTGGTGAAAGACGTGTGCTCACTCACCCGTGCCCTCGCGGAACGCTGCTGCGAGCTGATTCTGCAATCGTGTCATCACTTCGCACGCCCTTATCAACGGCATCTCGGCAATCTAGATTCCCCTCCCGAGAACTCGATATGACCTAAAGAGCTGGGAGGGAGGGAGGCGCTGAGACGAGAGAGTGAGAGGGAGGAAGAGGAGGAGGAGGAGGAAGGAGGAGGTGCGTGAAAGGGAGAGGGGAGTCCGAGGGAGGCCGTGCGTTTTTTGTTGTGCGCCACCTGAGAGCGGGAGGCCCAGTTCAAAGGCCCCGGCAGGTCCACGCAGAGCACCTAACCTTAGCTGTGCCCAGCCCCATAAAAAGAAAGGAACCGCTGGGATTTTAATGGTGTCTCCACTCCTTAAACCTGTAGCACACACTGCCTGTTAAAAGCCTGTCCTTGATGTGTAAGAACAAGCCAAATGAAGCCTCACTACTTGGAATTCCAAGCTCTAGCATTGTGTTTCCACAAAATACTTGAGATATGATGCTCACATTATCTCCACCACGTTTTTAGTGGGTAGTTTGTTTTGCTGTTTGTTTGTCTGTCTGCCTGTCAACAGGATTATGCAAAAACTACCAGGATGATTTAGGCCTTTTCTAGTACATTATTTATATTCATTTACACAGGGACATACAATAAAGTGTAACTTTTTTGTGCTTATCCGGAGTGAGAACTCGAATAAATAGGAGGGGGAAAAAACAATTAAATTGAACCAATCTGATGCTCACCTCCAGGGCCTGTCAGCGCTTGCTCTGGCTAGGTTTCAACACAAAAGATGGGGGGGCAAAAAAAAAATCTGATTGAATGAATCATCCCCCAGCCAAGGAGACAGTGACAAATCCGTTTCTAGCTTCACCTCAAACATCTTAGCGTTAGAATGCTAATAATGTCACGGTTGATTTAGTCGTAGGGGCCTCCAGAGACAGTATGTATCACTTACAACCGGCTCTGCCAGTTTGTATAAGCATCCAGACGTTTGCTCTGATTCTCAAAGACAAACTAGACAAACACTGGTGAACCAACGCACACAGTAAATGATTTAAATGATTCATTAAAGAATATAATGAATTTGTTATGGAACAAAAGGAAAAATATACTGTATATCTGGAAACACAGCCTTTATCTACGTACAGATAGCAGCCACTGACTACTGGTTAGACCAGCTTCTGTTCTCTAAAACACGACAGGCTTACGGGCATAAGCCAAAAATCACAGTCGTTACAAGTTGTCAAATAAGAACATCGAACTAAAGCAAGCAGAAAGACAAATTTCCATGCTATTATGATGGCTAGCAGCGGTCCAACACCACATGACATTCCCCTAATGGAAGATTACAAACTCTCTTTCAAAAGGTAAACATGCCTGAGAGAGGGGAGATGACCTGCACACACTGACACTGTTCACAATTTTAGAGCGTCTGTTTGAGAACCACTGACAGAAGCACTTTTGCATTAACTTTGCTTCTGCACTTTGGCAGTGCCTTTGTTTTTATAGCAGTAACATTGTGGATGCCAAAGAGAGATATAAATAGTTGAATAGAAAGTCCCTGCTGAAGTGGAAGAAACCTGGCCTCATTTGATTGCATGTCTTCGTCTTCACTTGTGATGTGTCCTCCTAGTAAAGGTGCAATTATCGCTGCGACCCTGTACTATGTGATGGTAATACACCAGTGTGGGGAACAATAGCACTCTGTGCTACAGCTGTTATGAATGTTCCCTGGGTATTACTCTTTGTATCATTTTAGCACTGAGGTTTAAAAACATCAGCTCTCTGCTGTGTCTCCATTCACATGTGTGTTGATTTCATACAATCGTTGTAACTATGATTCCTATTTATGTTCTGTTGTGTCACTATGACATAAATCTTCCCAATCAACATATCGATTTGCTTGCTTTTGTTCAGCTACAAAGTTTAAAGTTAGAGGAAAGTAACTTTCATGTACCATTTTCAGAACCACAAACCCAACATGAAACCAAAACAAGAAAAGACTCTTGCAGTTATCAAAATAATGAACATTTGAATGAAAATGTTTAATTTTTAAGAGGATACAATATGCCTGAAATTTAACAAATCACAATAAATGAAACATATGCCACAAAGATTAAATTGTGTTAAAAAGTAACTACAAGGTTATTAGCCAGTTTAAATTAGAATGAGAAGATACTTTGAGTTGACACGCTGTATAGAATATCAGTTTAAATGAATGAACTGACCTTCACCTTTGTCATCAAATGTCTCCATGAATCATAACCTGAATTAAAGACTACCTAGGACTACCGTCAAGCCATAATTTGTTTTATTTTTCAGTTGCATTTCACGAACATGGTGTTTCTCAGGATACTGTGATAACAGAACTGGCCTCTCTTGCTAATCGTACGTTAGCTAGATAGGTCAGCTTTGGTTTACTGGCCCATTTCTGGGTCATGTGTTGGTAGCGGGAAGCCTTGGCACTAGTAGCACTGTGATTCTCATGTGCCATCTCCTATCTGTCATCGACACAGATGACCGTCAAATGGCAATCGAGCATTAAAATGGAGATTTCAGAGCCAGAGCCAGCTCAGACATAGAAGAGAAGTGCTAAATTATCAAGCATGCACAAAAAGTAAAAATAGTACAGTGACAAACATTTCAGAGTAGAACATGAATAGTTATTGCAAAGTATAACAATTATGCTAATCACAACCTTTTAATCAAATCAGCCATACATTGTCTCAACAGATCATATCAGTATATCTGAAATGTAAAAATGTGAAGATTTGGGATCTAGGTCAACACAGAAACCTCACAGACTGAGTTGAATTTGGATTATAAAACAAATCTGATTTGGTACTCTCCTTTCTCCCACCCTCTGTGTGTGTGTGTGTGTGTGTATATATATATATATATATATATATATATATATATATATATATATATATATATATATATATATATATATATATGTGTGTGTGTGTGTGTGTGTGTGTGTGTGTGTGTGTGTGTGTAAGAAAGATAAATAGAGAGAGAAGAGAGAAAGAGAGAGACTGAGGAGAAAGGCCTGGCAGGCTGTGTTCTGAGGAGAAGCTTGTCTCCATAGGGAGTCTGTGGTTACTCAGGTCTGGCACAGCAATTCTACTTCACCTTTTAGAGAGACATGGCATATCCTTGTACCCTTTCCAAAGTCAGCTTCAAACTAGTGCCTTCTTTTTCACCATTTCCTGATAAATCTTTGAAAAGATGTTTTAGTATCTTGTGAAATTGTCAGGATGTGTTTCAGACATTTTGCTCCCCAAACCTTTTAATGCAGAATGGATTTCCTAAAGGCTGTCTCTGTGATTTATCTTAGATTATGTGTATGTCTGATGAATCAACACTTGCTAGCTTAGTAAAAAAAGGTCAAAGCAATTGCTGGTTGCATGGCCTAACATCCTCAGAACAGGGCACACAACTTTTGCAAGTGGACTTTATAAACAGCTGCAGCTGAATTCCATTGACCATTTCTTCCACTGTTTTATGTGATTAAATGTAGAAAAGGGGTTTCATCTCATCTTGTATGCCTGGTCCTCTCAGTGAAACAGTGACCAAAACTTCCAATAACAAAACATAAGACATATAGTGCATGTCTCATATGTTAATACTTGACAGAGATGTAAACCTTCCCTCATTATTTTGGATTAAGATAATTTCTCTCAGGTAATCCTTTCGGAACATCATGACTTGAGTAACACTTTTCTGTAAAGAGCCTTCCCATCAACCCTTTCATTATGAAGCTGATGTCATAAGAAAAAAAACAATGCCTTCTTGGTCTTTGGCAAGCGAAGCTACCTTGTGTTTTCTTTTCTTTTTTCCACAGAAGTGGTTGGAATGCTTCTGGCTGTCTGAAGCACTGCTAGGCCAAGTTTGCAATGTTCTAATGGCCCAAACACAATAAAGTAAAATTACACCACAACTGACAAGAAACGTGCGCATTTCATTAAAAATTGTCAGTTTCAAAGATTATGGCTCCATCACAACCAACCAGAGAGCAAATGCACTTGCTGTTGACCCCTGATCCTTTTTGTTTTTGACAGGATTCTTGGCAGTGCTGTCAGCACCACTACAACAAGTAAAATCCAATGACAGAGATATTCCAATAGACCAGTTTACTTCAACTCATTTTGCAGTGTAGTACCATGATACCTCATACCCAACTGTCTAGCTAATAGCAAAATCCATTCGTAACAGGCACTATCAAAACACCTGAAGAAGTCCCCTCTTATTCAAGGTCTCACATATTCTGGCCAAAAACTTGAAAAAAAAAAACTAAACCAATTTAACTAACCCATATGAAGCAGCTACACTTCAAGAATGGAACACATTTGAATGCTAAGAACACAGAATCGGTCATATTTTGAATGTCTGCGCTGTTACACCACTAGTAACTGCCTCGGACGGAAATCAGAAGAGACTCACAAATTCAGGCGGCTCGACGCTGACCGGGAGCACAGAGGAGCAGCGGAGCAAAGGTGTGCAGGGGGGTCCGAGAGGAACGTCCTGGAGCCGCAGCCCGAGGGGAAAACAGGTGTGTGATCCCCGAGACCCCCACACAGGCTGCCACGTACAACCAGGCCTGACCTCACCTCACCTCACCGCAGCCCTCCCCCACCTCTCCACCCATCACTGCACGTTCCATTCCCTCGGCCAGTGAGAGGAGGGCCACACAGTGATGCATAGTTGCCTTTCATTCCTAGCGGAGTAACCACGAGCACTGTCAACACTGCCTGACATCAGCCACCTCATTGTTTGAAAGGGGAATATGATGGGGGTCCTGTTAAGGGAAAGTGAGGGTGAGAGTCTGTCTGTCAGATGTGTGTGTGTGTGTGTGTGTGTGTGTGTATGTGTGTTTGTGTGTGTAGTGAGACAATGAAAGACATTATTGTTTTACCTAATATCAAGTGTTGAGAGAGCAAAATGTCTGGCCAAAATGGTAGCAGCTTGATTAATTTCTCAAACATTCAACCATGCATTTTCAAAGTTATTAATATAACCTTTAGCTGGTTGAAGCAAAGTTCTAATTTTTACTGCCTACCACTTAGGTCATTTTCAGATTTCTCACAATGTGCTTGATGTCTCTACAGAAAAAAAAAATAAATCTAAAAATCTGCCAGGCCATGTAATGGAGCATAATGATCATGGTTTATGCACTGACACATCTATAGAGTAGTGGAGGTTCGCTCGCCCACTCAGGCTGCCTCGCTCGCTCACTCACTCACTCGCTCGTCCCATTGCACTGGTCCTGCAGTGTGCTTTGCGTGCCGTCTCTTCCTGACCACCCATACAGTGTATTCGGCACATGTTAAATTTAAACCCAAGCCAGCGAGTCCAGCCTGGCGCGTTGCCATGTCAGACTGGACTCGGGTCGGACATTCTCAAGTTCTGCTACCAGCAGGCAGCAGCTCTTTCACTTAATTCTGAGGTAAAGACACGGTCATTTGTTTAAAATGAAACGGTAGCCGAAAGAAAAACAACTAGCAGGCATACTATGAGTTACATCTCACAACAGATGTGAATGAATGCTGCAAATGAAATAATCCGAACTATGATGCAAATTAAATTATCTGTTTAATTCATGCGTAAATAAAAATTAAGTCTATTTTGGAATGCAGCACTTCTGTAAACAAACATTACCCTCCTAGAAAAACACATTTCAGTTAATCTTTTAATCATATGCTAAAGCGCCATAAACCAAAATGATCTCCCCCAGGCCTGAAGGGCCTTTTCAGTAAATTAAAATGTATTTGGACATTAAGTTTTTGTATTTGTAAGTTGTTTGAAATATTTGTGAACTAGACACAGTTTTCACCCATCCATCTAGCGGTAGCCTTTCTGTAAATTGTAAATGAAATTAAATAAGAGCTTGTGCAAAAGGAAAACAGAAATATTGTGTTATAAAATGGGTACTTTCTTTGGCCAATTTAATATTTTCCCAAAATATGATTTTGCATTTCGTCGATATGGCCGTTGATGGGGGCAAAGTTTGATGAATCCATGTGTGACTCCACAAACAAGCTCCCATTATGTGAACACGCGGCTTAACTTATGCAGCTTTCAACAAATCGTTGAAATGACAGACGACTAACAGCAAGAGCTCGTGTGTGTTTCAGGAAGTCAGTGGCCCTCTTATGTACCAGGTGAACCTGAAGCTCTTGCTGAAATACGCGGAGAACACCCAACACAAACCCACTTCTTAGCACTACTGGCATCCACACAAGGGCAGAAATAAGGGATCGTATTTATGGATGCCTGGCAGAAGGTTGAAAGCTGGAGAAGAAGGTTGTACCTACATTACGTCCTGATCAGGCCACATTTCGCCTTCAAACACTCCTGAGTTCTTCCAGATTTTTATATGCCGTTTGGTGTTAATTTTTTTACATGGACATTTGTGCTTTAAACTTTGCTTATTGTTTTAGCTATGTTTTTTTGCCACTTTGGGCAATTGAAAATTAAACAGCACATGTTCCATCAAATCATATGCTCTGCAAAATACCTTTGCAATGTTAAATATTCAACATACTGTCATTGAACTTTGGCTATGTCATTTTGTCACATTATTTGCCATGTTTCAACAATAAATCATCCTGAGAATCAGAGTATTTTTTTATTTTGCAAGTTATTGTGGCAACAACAGTACTTTTTCAATTCTATTGACCAAGCAAGTGATGCTCCACAGTTTCACTCATGTCATCTCTCCGTGGTGTGCATTTGGAGATGAAACCCCTTTCAGAGAACTAGCATTTTTCTTCTAATCATCAATATTGTAAGTTCAGGCTTTGTCAGAGAAGGGTCAAATTTTGGAAAAAGCTGTGGCCACATTTTCCACAACCACTAATGTCTAAACGATTCCAAGATGGCTGCCACACACACACACACACACACACAGCGAGGACAAAAGGGGGGAGCGGGAGGGAGTGAAAGACACAAACTGTCTGCTGTTGTGACATCAATACTCACTCTGTCTTTTGGATTCCAATGTCTGCATTGTGCTTCTATGCTGGTAACACTGACGGATATAGGGTCTGGATCTTGGCGGAAGACACAAGGTTTTCATAAACCCATTAATCTTGAAAGGAGCAACTGTCAAAAACATACACTGCCCCTATTCCTGACATAGAAAAGGCATGTCCAAGGCCTTGATTTTTGGTTTAGCGGAAAACAAGATCACACTGCCTCTCGATAGCAGGCCTTGGGATTTCCCAGAGCAGTGTTCTCACAGCTAGTCCGCGCCACTCTGAGAGTCCAAGGACAACATCTCTATGCACTTTGGAAGATACAACTGAAAATGAACAAGGTCTGTCACCTGTCATATTGGCCTTAATAACAAGCAGAGCTTTTATATGAAATATTTGGCCAATACTTTGTCCTGTTTCAATACACAATTTAAAACAATGGCAGTTTAAATACAGAATTAAATTCCCCATGATTAACTCCATATACACCATCTCATGTACTCATGCATGCTCTTATGTACTGTTTATAACTGTGTTATACAGAGCTTATGAAGATGTTATATGACGACTGTTTATAGAACACATGCATCACTCATTTTTCACTCAAGTATCAGTTTAGACATGTCTACATTTTCCTTTTTATATATTTAGCCACAACTTTAAACTGCATTAAAGATGTAGTGTGAATCATAAAGGCATCTGATTGTTTGTCCAGTCTACTAGGAGTGAGATGAAAAGTGACCAGAAGCCAGCAGACATGGTTGCAATTCAAAGACTGGGCAAATTCCCGACATAATTAAGGCTCCTTGAATTAATCCAAAGCAGCTGGGGAGTCTAACTTTACAAAACAGTAGTCCCATACTGCTAGGAGGAATTTAAAAGCCTATTTCAGTTTAGCTGACCTAAAACATCATGAAGTATAGGATCCTCATTTAAGAAATAGATATACTCTGCTCTGAAGATGATTTGATGGAGAAATGTCTTGATTCTTTGATGTTTCATACGTAGTGTGTGGCAACATATATGTGTACACTTTAATGTTGAAGGACAATTAAATGCTATATCTTGCTCTAACAACAATCTTAGTTTAAATAACTCAAAAATGAAGAATTTAGAAACAACACGTTTAACATAAACACCTACTGTATAATGTTGCCTGATTTTGCTAGCCAGCTAGCCTGCCAGCCCCAGCGCGTCTTCTCTCATACCGCTTTGTACCTCAAGAGGCACAGTGGCCACAACAGCAAAGGCAAGAGGACCAACATGGGCATAATGGTGCATTCACTTGGATCACACAAATAAGGACTAATTACAGTGTATGGGGTAGCGTTAGGGTCAAAAGTAGGCAAATCGGCTACTATATGGAAAATCCTTTGAGGTGCGCTTTGAGTTGGATCTGCTCCAAAAATAAATGGGTTTCCCTTAGTCTGTGCTACAACTTTCCACCAAGTTTTGTGAAAAACTTACCGCTTTTTGTGATATGGTTGACAGACGTAGCCTACCGCACCGCAGTAGCCTATGGTGCAGTAAATGGAAGCTCTGATAGCGCATGCCACTAACGTCTCAGAAAACAATATGTTTATGGACTAAAACTGTCCTAATAACATCTGATTAGTTTTGCTGTTTATTGTTAAACTGCGATGATGTGAACGCCAGTCAGCGGAGGACACTTACCATGCAACCAGGACAATATTGTGCGCCTGCCTTAACTCTAAATCAGTGACCGCAATCATTTTGGGGAAACACTGCACAGACTCACACACAGACACACACACACACACACACACACATACAGACACACATACAGACACAGACACAGACAATTCTTGAGGCCTACTTTCAGCTCCATATAAACAATCTGAACTAGTCTGGTTAGCACCAGACCTTATCTCAATTTCAATTAAGATTGGGTCTGGACAAGGTTCATTCACCTCCCATTTTCAAGGGGCGTCACCTACAGACACCGATCAAAATGCCTCTGGACGGAATTGGATAGACCTAAAACTAATCAGAGCAATGAAGGAGATGACATATGCAGAGCAACGGAAAAAAACACCTCAACAAATGAGCATTTTTCAAAAACTGCTTCCATGTCATCATGGTATACCCGCCTCAAGAGTTGTGATTGGTGTCCGGGTTTTAGGAACATTGGAAATGGGAGTGAATGGCCTCTTTGCCAGACGGACTTGCAGAGCATTCAAATTTGCCGAAGGTTCATCTGGGTTCTCCCAGGCTAAATCTACCCAGGTAAAAAATCTTGATATTGTAATGTTCTTAGTCCATAGGTGTCCCTGTGCACAAACCTTCAGCTGAACAGGTGCAGGTGAGGCAGGTAAGTATAATCCAAGAGTGAAAGATCAAGAATCACCGCACACTGATCACTATTGGTACAAAGCGAACCTGATGAAGCGCTAGGCGAAACGCGTTGTTCGTTCAAAAAATAAATATTAAGTTAATAGTGATCAGTGTACGGTGATTCTTGATCTTTCACCATTGTAATGTTCTTGTTGGTGTTGACAGCATCTCTTAAGTCTGATGCACATGTCTGTCCCAAAGCCCTTAGTTCAGAATTAGGCATGTTTCTCTCTCCTCCCTATATGGGCTGCCAAAACCCAATTCTGCAATTTGATGCTTCCCCAACAGATTGTTGTGCTTTTGATTGATTGGATGATACAACTTCCACACGTTACAGAAAGTAGGAGAATGCTGCCTGTGTTGTACTGTATATTCACATATATACTGTGTTGCATTCTTCCTTAATAATAATGACCTGATCCAACTGAAGAGGAACTAGATCTATTGTATAGAGAGGTACTATCTGTTACCCAGCAGGTGGTACAAGGTGTGAGAATTGTCCAGTTCACACAGTGAGCACTGTGTGCAGTAGTGGACAGAAATATGACCTTGATTTCTGGTTATTGCAGTGTTTGTTTATATTTGATAACCACTGTCATCCAACACCCAACTTGAATTCATCACCATGCAGGGCAAATGGTTTCAGTCTTTATAGATGGGAAGCGGAGGATAACAGTAGATCAAGTACATATGGTCTCAGTGGGGAAACATACTGAGTCTTAATAGACAAAGACCAAGCTGAAAAGACTAATAGTGAACGATGTCAGTATCTTACGATGACATATTCTTGGATCATAGCACTCAAAGGAGAAATGGCTGCTCTTTGTAGAGAGCTGAAAATGTTCCTAAATATCCTTCCCCAGATAATGAAAACCAGATAAGTCGCCAGTATTTGGCAAAACATTTATAAATTTCAAGGACAGCCAACATTGCAATGGTTGCAATGTGTGCAGGTACGTCATACATTGAGCACAGCCAGGTCAGGAAACTCAGTAGATCAGTGAAAAAGACCATTTATTTTCTTGGTTGAGTTTCATCTACATAACACACTGCCTACCTACACTTGGGAGTGTGGCTACTCAGAACGATCTCTTCATTCAGTGATTTGATTAATGTGTTTTAGCTCCTTCGCTCTGTGTGAATCTGTATGTGTCTGTGTGTGCTGCAGTAATTTTCCTAGACACTCTATCTGGAATTATGTTCACATTATTTTAATATTTATTCAGCATTTTATCATTAATTTATCATTTATAGTTTTGTGATTTTCAAAAAATGATTAATGTTTACCAATGTCAAACCAATTAGGCTAGTTCTCTTGGCAGACTCAGGGTTTGTATGTATTTACGGTTGTTGCTATAGTGACGATTAGCTATTGTTATTATTCTGTTCAAATGAATTAGTCTATTACTATTATTAGTATTCTTTAGGTGGGCTTTGAGACTACTTTGAACTGTTAATTTTTGATCATGATGTTTAATGCTATTGTTGAACATGCTTGGGTCTGCCAAGAACCATAACATTATTATTCAAAATGTGTGTGTGTGTGTGTGTGTGTGTGTGTGTGTGTGTGTGTGTGTGTATTTCATTCACAGCTATTATTACAAATACTAGACATAGCAAATAAATACCCATGCCAATAAAATTTGGATATTGACTGCAATAAGAAAATGGGATTTGGGATTTTATGGGAGGGTGCAATCTGATACTCTTCTTAGTAGTCTTAGGTAATGCCTGGCTACTTCCAAGGAAATGTCACATGTGACAATCCATTCACTTCTGAAGAGTTTAGAGGCATTCTCACCAGGCTAGCTTGGCCTTATTCTGTTGGAACCTGCATGTTATGATAGACACATCTACCTTACACTGACATTGTTTTTCCTGTGTAATCAGACTTGATAGAGGTGATGTAATGTGACATATCATGCAAAATCAATCACTGACGTTGCAATGTTTGTGTTTATGTAGTCGCATATCTGTGCGTGTGTGTGTGGACATAATATGTCAGTACCTCAGACTCTAAAGAGTTAATGACAAATTCCATTTCCGCACACAAACCGTCACATAAACATTATCAGTATGCTATACTACAACTAATGATTGATGAATTATTTTTTTTAAAGTCAATTAACATCTAACGAAATTACAACAACATTTAGTCATTGACAGGAAAATGTTCACAGTGAGTGATTTGTCCTGTCTGGAGTAGTAAAGCACCATTTATACGGCATGCTGGGACTGCTAACTGCTGTCTGTGGGGGATTCCACTGTTGTACCCTTTATCTGGAAATCAGACACTTCCCACTCAGGCCACGTTTAGCTAGGGTCATGCAGCCCAACACTGGCATGGCGCAGATTTGGTTTTGCAGTCTCATTAGTCCCTCTCTACTGCACACTTAGAGGCTTCAAACCATAAAACCTTGCCATTCCCAGGCCTCAGATTTCTCTATTACCCGTCTAATGCCAGCTAAAGGCTACCAAAGTGCTGTCTGCCATTACTAATAGGTTATTAAAAAAAACTTTTTTATTAGGTCAAGGTGCTGATTCACCGTTATCACAAAACTCCACATACTGACGAATATGTAGCCCAACCAGTAGTATGAATCAAAGCAGGAATAGGCCTACACCATGTCCCATTAGCGTGAATAGAGGTCTCAACTTAGACACTGGTTTGGGGATGAAGCAATTAACATGTGGTTTCTGAGGGCAATGGAGCGACAGGTCCAATCATTCATGTCCCACATACTTTCATGCATAACCAGTAAGGATGTGCCATCTGGGCCCGTCCTCTCAGTGGTTTTAGAAACCATTCCATTCATTGCCATTTCACACTGAGATTCTCTATGAACACATCTGGTAAAACAAAACTGGTAATTGTGCCATTTCTAAATGGCAACTTCATACTTCTCAACGGTGTCACCAAGTGCTGAATAGCAAAGGGTTTACATCTGACGCAAATGAAGTTGCAACTGTCTGCTCATGCCAAGCCAAGTGTCATGGAAATGGGCGGGGTCTCAACATCACAATACGGACATGCTAAGTCGAATGAAGTTTAAGGATCTCTGAGCGCTGTCGATGGTAAAACGTAAAACCTATTTCAGCACACTCGTTTTATTCGCCCTACCCCATGTTGATCCTAGTCTGCTTAATGCACGCAACTCTGGCTCTGTCTAATAATTTCCATACAGAGCAATGAGATCACAAAACTCACAAACACTAAATCAAAACCGGAGGCACAACGGGTCTTCAATAAAACACCATGGCCTATCCAGTCGAAGAAGGAAAAAGAAAAGAAAATTGAAACCATATCAGATGCAATATGCATCGAGTCGAACTACATCGGTTATTTAAACGTAAAACAGAGACATGGTGAATTTGTCATTAATATAATGTATATGCTATAATGAGGTGAAAATGATTCCTCTTAAATATGCAATGGCTGCATCAGTATAAGAGCTGTGATGTTTCGAGTAATGACAAATACCGACATCATAAGGATGAGTGGTCTATGGCCTCGTGGCTACGACCTACAGATAGACTAAGTAAATCAGTGAAGCTTGGGAAAGGATTTGCCGCCATAAACCAAGGCCCAAGTCAGGGAGTAATAGTCTCTCGTTTGCATTAACTCACCTTACGCAGTAGGCAACTTCGATTTTATTGTAATAGAGACTATGTACGTGGCGATAAATGCAAGTAGGCCCTATGAGACGCAAAGTCAGTGGGTGGGTGCGTGCGTGCGTGCGAGCGAGCGCGTGTGAGGGCTGGCCTGAATGTCAAGGTCATTCTTAAGAAATCTTCACAGCTCGATGTTTCACAAATAAACAAACATAAAATACATATTCAAGTGGGCGTCATGTGTAGTCTATCTATGCCGTCTCTGGAGCCGAATTGTGTCATGAAGTGGCGTCAGAAAATTAAATCTGAAAGTGATTGCACAAGCCACACATTGAACTGCGAATTTATTAAAAGGCCGGGACATGAAAGGCAGACGAATCAAACGCAGCAACAAAGATGAAGAAACGACTTTATCAAGGACATTTGGACCATGATGCTCTAACCCAAACCATACATGCCCCCTTATTATTAGACCATTCTGTAACTTTAGTGGAAATCAACACTGCTACATGAACACACACAAACGAACATTCAGTTACATTCAAGTTACGTTAGCCTATGACATTTTCTAACTCACCAAAGATGAAACGATTACCGCAATTAGTATACCCTAATATTCTGTATAAGTTGCTTTGGATAAAAGCGTCTGCTAAATTCCATAACTATAACCATGATAGGCATGCACGATAGGAACACATATAATAGCCTATATGCACTTTTACAGCGTCATTGCAGTTGAACTGTTTAGATTGGCTTTACCTGATTAAAATGGTAGGGCCCGTTTGATGGAATGGTGCATATAACAGGGTCCTTAATCGAAAGCGGAGTTTATTGGTCACATAACGTGTCGAGATTCACATTGTAGTCGTACCTGCTGCTCACATATCAAATACTCTATATTTACATGCAAATACAGGGTTGCAGCTATTTTAACACTGGATTAAATCAATGCAGTTTGTTTTCGTTGGAAAATATAGATTTGTAGAAACAATGTAACGACTTGGAGGCCTCAGAGAGCCACTGATGTGCGCCAAGGGATTGCTCCCGCTAATGGAATCCACTTTTGAAAATTAAGATGGACAGACCCTTCGGTAAAAAAAAAAAAAAAAAAAAAACAGTGGTGTGGGTAGGCTATAGGCAATGCGAGCCCTATGACAGTAAAGAATTATAGGCTGATGAATTTGAAATAATGTAGGGTTCATTTGACAGATCAGATGCGTCTCTGACATCTTTCCAAATAATATACTCAAAAGGCTAACTGACAGGGATCGCCCTTTTCCGCATGGAATTTCGATCAGCCTAATTTGAGATCTACATTTTTATATTCGTTTGTAAGGCCAACTGAATACACTGAAATTCAGAAATTATTTTTAGGCCACAACATTATTTTATTCAGGAAAAAAATGGCATAAACAAAAGACATCGTTTGAAAAAAACAAACATAATGATGCATTTGTTTTCTTGTCTTTTAACACGATATAGCATATTCACAGCAGGTTAAAATTTAAATAAAAAGGTGTTACACCTTCTTAACAAATCGCGCAGCATTAGGCCTAATCAATTATGAGAGGGCTGGCGAACCGAACTCAACTGTACAATGACGATGACTGAATTACAATGACTGAATGAGCACCCTTTTTTCAAGAGAGAGTTTTAACTCACTGCATAGCCTGTGATATTATGGCATAACCTTGGGATTGTTATGTGTAATTTTGTATTACAAATAAATACACAGAGGGAGGACACATCTATTTTACATTTGTTAATGTAACTGCAGTTTCCCTGCTGTCATTGTGCACAACTACTGCAACGTTTCAGTTTGTCATTAAAACAATAAAAAAAAGAAACATTTGAACTGAATTTCGCAAGTGATAGCATAAGTTTGCATTCATGATTGCATCGAGGAAAACGTCAGTTGGTTTTAAGGAGTTGGAAATGTGTGCTATAATGGGACCATGACGAATTTCACCTGAAGGACTGTTGAAAAACATTCAAATGTAGGCCTACAAGTACTTCCAGAACGCTCTATTTCAACTTTTGTCCGAGGCCGTTTTGTTGGGGGTTAAGGCAATTTTTAAAAACGGTGTGGAAAAATATCTGTAGTCATGATAAACGGTGAGTTAAAAGACATATTCAGACGCATTCAATCCTTCATTCAAAACTCGCTTTTTATTTAGAGTGGTCTACAACTTCAACTTCTGAATGTTTTCCCTTTTATATTTCCACCGAAGAAACACAAACACACTGTAAATGACCATCCCTGCACATCTAAGCTATAAACGAATGATGCTTTCATCAACTCTGTTTACACTAAAGTAACTGCATTTCATCCAAAGCACCAACTGCGAGCATTTCATTTGACTCAACTGCGACTGTCACACACTAGACTGACACCACATGCATATGTTTCAACGTGCTGTAATGACGCGCAGCTCTTTCTGTAGGTTGCGGGCTCTCAATGCTAGATTACACCGTTAAAATATCCATGCAATGTTCCATACCTTATCTGCTTGAATTTGTTCCGATTGCCACGTTCATTACAAACGTTTACATTCAAGAAAATGGGATTTTTCTCCGGTGATACTATGTCATATGTTTCTACTTCGGTAGAGGACAAAGTAGTGAAACTTTACACTACCTCATTTTTCCAGAAGAGGGCAACACTTTACCCACGACCACAACTGAATGTGTGTTTCTTGAATGAAATGTGGGGCGTGTGCGTGTTGGGGGGGGGTCACCCTGTCGGCAAATGCACATCCAATGACAAAATGGAAAAAAAAAATTCAGATAACATGATTAAGTGTAGCTTATCCATAGAACTGCATTGACTGAAAGGGGATTCGTAGCCTATCATAATAATAAGTATATATACTCTTTTGATCCCGTGAGGGAAATTTGGTCTCTGTATTTATCCCAATCCGTGAATTAGTGAAACACACAGCACACAGTGAACACATACTAATCCCGGCGCAGTGAGCTGCCTGCATCAACAGCGGCGCTCGGGGAGCAGTGAGGGGTCAGGTGCCTTGCTCAAGCCATGCCCAGCCATGCCTACTGGTCGGGGTTCGAACCGGCAACCCTCCGGTAACAGGTCCGAAGCGCTAACCAGTAGGCCACGGCTGCCCCAATAATAATAATAATTATTATTATCTAATAAGGTAGATTATGGTACCATGTCTCAGCCTATTTCCTCTCCAATGTCAGGATCAGAACCTAAATGTCTGATGACCGCGTCCCTGAAGAAAGACAACATTACTTCCCTTTACTGGGGTAATCCATGTTTGATTTTTTAATCAGGCCTATGTCGCTATAAGTGCGACCTGAAGTGATGTTTTCCATGTGTGTCTCGCCTGCATACCTGTGAACTGGTCTCGTCAGAGAAGACAGTGACACTGCTCCTTGTTACTGTCGGGTCGACTGTTAAGTTTTACAAGCGACATTTTGCGAGCCAGTAAACGATACCTTCTTTACTTACACAGGAAACACCGAAAACATGCTGTGATAAAGCCAGCCTTTGGAATTCAGTCAATACCCTATATAGTAACGGGTGTACTTCAACCAACATAGGTATTGATTACAACAGGCCTGTTTTCAGTACAAGTGACACCCTTCTTCAATCTGGTCCGTCCATTCGGACTGCGCCACTATTTTGCACTGCATAGGCTTGCATCACTGACCTTACGACCTCATCCACGCGCGCACTCCCATCCCATGATGCACTCGTCATGTGCAACCTGTGGTGAGCTCAGGTCTGTTCCTGCCACTCCCTGATCAATCAAGCCAGAAATACGATCATACTTCAGTAAAATTCGCCATTAAGTGACAGTCAGTGACTGTTCCAAGCAGTGCGTAAATTAGCCGGTCTGAAGTGTAGTAAATTATTCGGTCTGACTTTCCACTACATCACTTTAATTCTGCAACGGCAATTAGTGGCATGTCTAGCCAGGAAAGCACATGACACATTGTGTTTATATGTTCGTGTATACCGTGAATGTGTTTTCATACCTTTTCAAAAAGATACAGCCCAGGCTATGTCTGCATGCGCATGCATGGCATAACTGCACCAAGGCTTGGCTGCTATTTGACCAATTTATTTGTAGCCCACTTTCTAAAACAACATTTTGTTAAGTAGTCTACTGATGCCTAGGTTATTGCGTATATGTGTGTTTGTCTTAAAGTGGTTTGTGGTGTCGCCAAACTCTCCAGAATATTAACCATTAGGTATTAACTACTCTATTCACAATTCGTTTTACATAATACCACCTTTCGTTGTATGTGCTGGTAAAGGTTATAGCAAAATATCACACCCATCTCACTTACCAATTCGGATTACTCAAAGGTTAAATTGTGTAGACCGGATGGTGCATGTGCGAGGAAAGGCAGCCTATCCGGAGCCTGACGGACCAATGAGATCAAACCAATGTGCGTAGCGTAGCCAGCTCGATTGACGTGGAGGACGCGTCAAATTAATCTGAGCAAACTCCAGGCTCCGGGATAAGAGAAATTTGTCTTTAACGGATGAAGATCACTGCAGTCCCAGTGTTCACAATAGTTTCTCGTTGTAGTGGGGCGTGGGACCGCAGCTTCGAGAGAAAAACTTGGGGACTCCGTCATTTTCTTGTTAACTTCCTCGCTTTCCCCCACCCGGTGCAATCGACACAGTGCGTTCAGCCATTGAAGAGTAGCTATTTCAAGGAAAGCATCACAAAACCACGGGCAAATGGGTGAGCCACTCTTCACGTCTGCATGCTTCAGTGGCAGGAAGATGATAGCGGCAGAGCATGTTTTACACGCCTGCATAACGCCAGAAATAACCGTAAAGTCGACCACGGGTTAGTCAAAACTGGATGGTCTCTTTTGCATGGGTACAATAGCTGCTAGAAACAAATATACTAGAGAACAGAATTTCTGACTTGTGCCATAGTCCTTGCATGCCTTGGGTCTCTAGCAACGCATGAGCTGTAAATTGTAAGTTTTTAACATGATATCCTCATTCTGCCATATTAGACTCAATGCCATAGGCGAGGTAAGTGGTGTCTATTTTGTGTACCCTACTGGGTCTAAATAATAGAGCCGCTTACATTGGATCGCCATTTTACTCATAACTTCCAATAGTGACGGCATGGAAAGTCTTCATGTTCTCCAGCTGTTTTGGAACAAATACAGTGCAAGTAATGTTTTTTCTTTCTTACAGAGCAAACATATGGGGAGGTGAACCAGCTAGGCGGGGTGTTTGTCAATGGACGTCCGCTGCCCAATGCAATACGGCTACGGATAGTGGAGTTGGCTCAGCTCGGGATACGACCTTGTGACATTAGTAGACAACTCCGCGTCTCCCATGGCTGTGTGAGTAAGATCCTAGCAAGATACAACGAAACTGGGTCGATTTTACCAGGTGCAATCGGCGGGAGCAAGCCACGGGTTACCACACCTAACGTGGTGAAAAACATAAGGGAATACAAGCAGAATGACCCCGGAATCTTTGCTTGGGAAATTCGAGACAGACTTCTAGCGGACGGCGTTTGTGACAAATATAACGTACCATCAGTCAGCTCTATTAGTAGGATTTTACGGAACAAGATTGGAACTCTGTCCCAGCCGAACCAGTACGAGACCAGCAAGCAGCCGCCGCAGCCAGGAATTCCATACAACCATATTTATCCCTATTCGTATCCAAACGCAATGTCACCTACTGGGACCAAAATGGGCAACCCTGGTGTGCCCGTCACGGGCATATCACGGGGCTGGCCCTCAGCACACACGGTCAGCAGTATCCTTGGTATGAGACCCTTCATGGACCCTGCAGGTTAGTAGTTCAAACACGAATATTTCATCCTATTTTTCTCGACTATGGCTTTTACGTATTGTTGAAATCCACCACCTACAATTTGTTTTTAATTTAACCACTATAGATTTTGTTGTAATAACGTTTAATGTTTATTCAATACTTATGGCGTGGGATGCATAATATAAATCAAGTTGTTTTTCCATGTAGGCCCTGATCCTAACAAGGAGGCATTTGAAAGGGAAAAAAACATTAGTCTGTTGTCTTTAAATTAGCCTAACTAAATGCACAAAACACTCCTTGGTCAGTATAAAATGAAATAACACGAATCGAGATAGATTAGGCTGCATTCTCGACAGAAATATGCTTCTTCGGTCCTGAAAACTGGAATTCATATTACTGGAACTCAAGGACCAATAACAAGATATAGGCCTAGATGTTTATCATTTTTTATATTTACATCCTGACAGCAATAGATCAATTGGGCACATTTCAGAACATATTGTTTCCTGACATGTTATTATCATCGTTTTTTTTACTAGGCCCACTGTATCTCTTGATAAGATATTTTGCACGCTTTATTTAAATTGTCATCATGTGTCTTGTTTAAGGTAAATGGTAGTCCAATGCAGTGTAGCATTAATAGCAGTAACCTATATATTTGTATAATAAGAATAACAACAGTTATAATGATATTATTATTATTATTATTATTATTATTATTATTATTATTATTATTATTTTAACGTATAATATTACATCCTGGTGCACATACATTTTCTTCTGTTTATTATTTAACGTGTAACGTATTCAACGTAGGCTATTAGTTATAGTTTTGTAAAATAACCCTCAGTTTTTTACAATTATTTTTGTGTTCAAATATGTATTGAATATTTAAAAATGAAACTTATATGAGGGATTGTGAGGTCTCTGATCTCATACCACAGGGTATTTTTACGATTAATCTTTCTAAAAATATATTTTATATATCGTCTCATACATAGCATATAGTGATTCTTATTTTAGAGGGTCTGATGTCCAACTATTTTACAGTTCTGCTCTACTAGAATGCATCTAGCCTGACATGTTTTTGTTGCCATCCAGCCATTGCTGCAGAGGGATACCCACCAAAAATGGAAGACTGGGGAAGTGTCAACAGAGGGACGTTTTCCACCGCTCATGGGGTGAACGGAATTGACAAATCGGCTGTCGACGCGGACATTAAATATCCTCAGGTAAATGTCCTCAGAAAAACATAACATACTGTCCAAATGACAGTGTTAGTTAAAATGTAGTGTAAAACGTCCTGTTGTTCCCCGTTGAGGCCTACTAGGCTGTGTAAAATGCAACGTGTGTTTTTCCAGAGTGAATAGCGGTAGTCAGCATTCCTCTCAAGAAGCTAGCATTGGGCACTCTTAACATGGATGAAGATCATTTATATAATTATTTGTAGGTGTTAGTTACCCTGTTTTCTGTCTTTGTATGTGTGCGTGCGTGTGTGTGTGTGTGTGTGTGTGCCGTGTATGCGTTCACAGGCATCGTCCACATTGTCCAGTTATGTACCTGCGTGTGCATACTCTCCCTCAAATCAGTACGGTGTCTATAGTGGTCCAGCTGGAAGCTATGTGACTCCAGCTCATCACTGGCAAACCCAGGGCACGACCCTATCGCACCCAAGCAGCGGTATGACGATACACGCGGGTGACATCCATTCGCCAATGTCATTCAAACATGCAGCGCGAGACGGTAGGTTACACCTGGTTGCTGCTGATTACTTCATACTGCAACTTGAAAACGTGTAGTGACGACTTTTTCGAAAATACTTAGATTTGTCATGCAATTTTGTCCAACCATTTATCATGACAACAGAAGGCGGTAGCCAACACATTATTTGCGCAGAGAGTCCGAAACATTTAACCAACCAACCAACAAAGACATGTCTTAAAAGGCAAGGTTTAGAAAAATTCACGGTTCAGTTTCAAAAAAGCGTTATATCCATGATACCGTGAATGGTGCCATTTTGCATCATGCTGGGCATGTGTTGTGATCGAAAACATAGCTTCTCTGATGTAGCCTATAGTCACATATATTGCATTGTTCTAGCATGACATGGGGAAAAGACGTGTGTATAGGGTCTGGAGTTGATTAATACCGATATAAAACCACAGAGACAACCCTAATAGTGCATAGAGAGAACACTCATGAACTTTATGTGCATAGTTCGATTCATTACATAATCTGGCTTTACAGCGGAGTTTTCAAGGTTCACATAAACAGGCTTTGATTTTAAGTAGCCTAATTATTCCTTATTTCTCCAAAAATATTGTAGGCTATGGAAACCCTGAAATGCCAAGAGTTTATGCATTATTTAGACATGGTTTCTCGAGATCTCGGATTTTGCTGTAGTCAAGATAACGAAACTTTGTATAGGCTATAGTTATTGTTTGCCTTAATTATAATAATAATTATTAATATTAGGCTATTATAATTATCATCATTAATACAATCCTCTCAGGTCGAATATTTATGTTAGCCATAGCCCACAGAAAATGTTAGCATAAAGCTATATGCTCATTAAGGATTTAAAATATTGACCATTACTTTTGAAAATGTACGTGGTGTTGCATGAACAGTGTTTTTTTTTTTGTACACAGACAAAAAAGTGTGAGACAGAATTATGACTTGTTTGCTCTCTAAGCACACTCCTTGTCTATCTGCCCCCTCTTTGCAGGAGACCGTAAACCTCCCAGTCCCTTGAGCAAGCACGAGGCTTTGAACAGCATACACGGACTCAATCTTCCTACCTCATCATCATAACCCCACAGAAGCTAGAGAGGAATCACCACACATTACGAGCCGCAAATATCCCATTTAATTGCGTGCATTTCAAGATCTCGAACAGTAAGTCGAAGCATTATCTAAAGTGTCTTGGAGGAATGTATCGATACAGCCATCCGTTGTCAGGCTTACCATAACTTGTCCCTACAATATGTCCAAAACTGAATGTAAACCTCTGGGCATGGATGCCATAGCCTCCCTCATGCCGCGGTGTTGAACGATAGGTTTTGAATCGTATAGGATGCTCCATGTATAGTCTACTTCTATCGAAGATTGCAGTCATAACAGTTATGTCATTGATACAAATGTGCAGATTTGTTGTTCT
Organism: Alosa alosa; assembly: GCF_017589495.1. Classification (NCBI taxonomy): domain Eukaryota; kingdom Metazoa; phylum Chordata; class Actinopteri; order Clupeiformes; family Clupeidae; genus Alosa; species Alosa alosa. Next base: position 20,265,224 of record NC_063207.1, on the reverse strand, counting down.
GTTTGGGGCTATTTTGATGACAAAAGGCAAAGATGCCTATATTCATGTACAGAAATAAAGAAGACGCATACAGATTCTGAGAGACTGCATTCAACTCAACGATGTGAACAAGTTATTAATATTAAATGTAAAATATTTGCAAAAGCTTTAATTATATTTTTATAAATACTTATGTAAATATGCTAAATAAAGGCATTGTAAATATTAACTTGGAGACAGTGTGTTTAAATGTATCTGAAGTTAAATAATTTCACGAGACCTGCGTCTTTGCTTTTGATCTGATGGCAGGTTGACGATGAGCACCTGTCCTGCTCATTGTGATTTTGTATTAGGGGCTTATTGGTATTAGCGATAAGTACATTAGCCTAGCTGAGACTATCAAAAAGTGTATGTGTGAGAATGTATGAATCGGCTACTTGCTCGATTAATGACGCATTTCTCTCTTGGCGCCTCTGTGATGCTATCAGGTCGGCTGGACGGATGCCCTCTTGGTGTAGGCTACTATCAATATTAACCATCTTTCACACTGGAGTCTGTTTTGTTCAAAGACCAGTTTAGATCTAATTGTGATTGAAATATTTGAACCGTAGCCTAGCCTACCTTTGTCAGATATTTCTAAAGCACATATCCGGGACCGGCTTGGTTTTTGAAGTTTAAGAGCAATGTTGCTTAGTAGGGACTCACTATTTAATTTCAGTCAAACTCGTGGGGTGCCATTACGTTGTAGAATTAAATGGAAGGCTACATTTTAGAGTGGAGGATCTAGTGTTGTCAAGTCCCAGGAAACTGATGGTATGGAAAATGTGGTTCATATAACATGAACAAGAGAAGTGTAACCTATTTGTATTCATCTATAGACCTAAGATAGTTGACGTAAGACAATGCATTTCAAGTAAACCTCCACATTTAGACCAATGGAGGTCTATGTGGACTATGTGTCTGTTTATATACAGCTGCCGTCTAAACGTTGACAGTATCAAAACACTGACTGTGGTTCTCACGCACTTTTAGCGGGCCTAGATATTTTCCATAAAACTTGTGCGATCAAAAGAAATCATATTACATGTTCAACTGCACTGCGCTCTCCCTCTCTCCCTCTCTCACACACACTCTCTCTTACTGACTCATTTAAACATGCGCACACAAACACGTGCCAAATTTCAGCTATAAAACTGGAGACAAAATATAAATAGTGCTTATGTAGCCTCCATGGAAAACACGACATAATGTCCGAATTATACAAACCAAGACATTTCTTCATCATTGCACGACACATTTATGTTTTTAAATCAGCACGCAAAAAAATAAATAAAGCTAACTCTGCAGGGGACCCAATCTTCAAGCACAGCCCACAACATTCATATCCAAAGAGCGCAAACAAAACAGGCTAAATTGTATTGTCTGATAACGACTAGGCCTTTATATAGAGACCTATTTACTGCGCGAGAATTCGTAAATGTTCATTATTCCTGGATATGCCAATGGTAGGCTACTAACTTATGGATATTGTAACGTATATTATTATTATTAAATGGAGTGATTGCAAATATAGGAAAGACATAAAGAAAATACTAAGAATGACAAAATTGACACTTCCACAATTGTATGAAAAAAAAAAACAATTATTGAGAATCCCTCCTCAGAAATGTTTCACATTTCACACATAGCCCACTGTGTAGAATTAGCAAATGATTAACGATGCCAATCTTTCCAAAAACAACGTTATGGATACACTAAATATTTACATTAATATAAAATCCTTGCATGCAGAAAAAAGTATCATAGACACAAGTGCAAGGCTCATGGCGAAACAGTAGTTACACCATAAACTTGGTGATTGTTTTATTCACAGCTGAGTATACTGTTTGCAGATTCTGTTCTAGAAATTGCCTAGAGGATATAGCAATTAATTATGCAATCTGATAATGGAAATGGGTGCAGTACAGACTTAAGGCTCCCATTTTTTGACCAACAATGGTGATTTATTGGTGCTACAATGCTCTTCTAAGCCAAACACACACATCCTACTGCAAGTTAAGCACATATGTGAAGTCAGAGAGAGCTATCTCAGTGTGCTGCTGATAGAATGTCCCTGTAAAGCAAGTGTCCTTTAAGTCAAAGAACTACACTTAAGGTCTCCAGTTTCCCCTTTGTGTCCTTTTGTTTGGTTTGTTTGGTGAGTGACTATTTGGAAAACTGTTTGCTTGGTAACTTCCCTGATATTTAGCACTCAATAGGAGAGCAGAGCGCAGTGTTGGGTGCTGGGTTTGAGCATTTGAAACTGTTAGCCATAGATTTTGAATGGTGGACACCTTGCTGGAAAATAGAGATAGGCGTTTTCCACGCAGCTCATTGTTTTGATCATTCAAAGCAGCTTCTGGGGAGCAAGGTTTAGGTGATGAGGAAATTTCCACTGTCAGCCAACACCACTAATATCTGAGGTTAAGGTAACATCCTTAATTCCATGAGGTAATGACAATGTCAGTCAAATGAGTGATAATTGGAGGATGTAGCTGTATAACAATGGAAAACTGACATGCCTCAGATTTTTTGTTCACACCCTTAATCTCATGTCTGGCAACAGCTAGTCCAGTGACTGGATTTATGGCTTGACTGTATTGGTTTGTCATGAAGTTTCTACCCTAAAAGAGATCCAACAGAATTGAACTGGTGGCCGTGCATCTAGGGTTTTTTTTTACGGAACAAACATATAGCTTGTTTTCTTTTGTTGACAAATGAATAGTTACAGTAGCTGTCAGTTATTAGAAGAATATGTGTTTTATGTGTGTACCTGTTATTAGGAAAGCATTCATAGCTGGAGGCATGAGACAGAACTAGACTGCTGTTAGTCTACCTGGCCAAGCTACCAAAGGAACTGTTTATCTGTGATCAAAATGATCTATTTTATTTTAAAATGATACCATACAACAATTTCCTTAACCTATGGCATAGCAGATTGAAAAATATAAGCATGTCTACATGGCAAGATTTTATAAGCCTAAGGATGGGAATCCTCAAGTGATAATTAATTTATGAGTTTGCAATATGATGTGTATGTCAGTGGTAAATTACAATTAAAATGACATACAATGTTATGTAAAAAAATCTCATTACCTCAAATCATGAACAATATTGAAGTGCTTTTGAAGTTGTATACCTGCCAGAGAAGTCTTAAATAAGCTGTAGTATAGTTTTTGGATAAACATATGTGTGTAACATTCATAATAAAAATGGCTCTGCTCAGATAATGTATGCTACCCAGGTCAAACTAGCATCTGTTGTTATCACCATGTCCATATGTCAGCATCTTGGTGAGAATACTACACAAAATTATATTTTTACTACACAAACATTATATAACATGTCAACTAAAAGTATATCATATATTCTTAAACTATTTTAAAATGCATAACTGGCAGAAAGAGCTGTTCTTGTCTAGCCTATACAACTCCATGTACTATCCAGACTATAGACATGTGTTTACCATGGTGGCCCCTCTTCCCTTCCTAAGCCATTTAATTGAAGAGGAGACCCTGAACATTTCAAGTGGCATCAAACAGCTGAGAAAGCTGATGGCTTTGCCACAGGAGCCCACTCACGCAGGCTTCTGGCACTTCACACTGCGTACTCTGTTTAGGCGGTGCCCCTCAAGCCAGCTCAGCAGGGTTGAGTGGACCCTGGGCAGTGCTGGTCACTTCAGTGTTGTGTTTGTGTGTGTGTGTGTGTGTTGTTTGTATGTGTGTGTGTGTGTGTGTGTGTGTGTGTGTGTGTGTGTGTGAGTCATTGGGCTGGTGAGAAGCATCCACTGTCCACACACAGACACTTTGTTGTCGCCGCATGCATGTATACATATGTACCGTTTAAGTCATTTATTCAGGGGATTTGCTTTGCCTGATCTGCGTTTGCTCATTTTTGGAAAACTTATTACAAACTGCAATGGCATGAATGAAATTCTTTTGGGTTTTGTGTGTGTGTGTTTGTGTACATGCAAGTACATGTATTTTCTAGCATGTGTCCATGTATTTACGTCAGCAAAACCAAAAGATATACCATTTTTAGCTTAGCTTGCACTTCACATATTTATGTATTTTTTTTGTATTTAACCATACCTAATGAATGCCATTACAGATTTGTATCACCCAGAGAGAAGAAATACTCTTTTCTGATTGGCTGGTGGGGTGGCTATTAATTCTGAATAACAGGACACCGTTCCATATCAATGCTTATGAATGGTAACTATAACAACCATAGTAGGATGACGGTTGCAGCGCTCTAGAATCTTTGGTTGCAGGCTTTGCAACAATGGAATCAACTGTAAACAAGCTAGGCTAACTGTCCATGCTATCTAAAGTTGTACAACAAGCTGTGTGTCGGGGAGTTTTTTGCCCCTCGCCCTCGTCCATTAATTCCGTATAACAGGACACCTCGACGGCCGTTATCCCTTACGTAACTTTTACCCTCACCTTCATATACTGAGCAAATGTTTTTAGTTTGCTACTTTTATTACATACATCAGTAACATGGTGAGGAGCTAGGGACCCCACTGAAATGTCTTACTTTATTGCAGCAGATGGTGTTTTCCTGTCTTGCCATTTTCTTTTCCACTGAGATTCTCTGTGGTGTCCCAAAATTGCACTCTCTCAATCTGAAAGGCAGAGAGCAATATAGTTGTTTATTGGCCAATTTACTGATAAATCAGAATCCTAGCGAAGCCTCTGTGAATGTGTGGTCCAATTCTTTTTTGATTCTTCACAGAAAAAAAAAACTGCAGATATCTGCAAAGTTTCAGCAGTTGTTGCATTCCTACACATTTGTAATGAAATCTAAAAAAATGTCTTCTATCTGTTCAAGTCTTGAATTTTCATGAAGTGAAATTAATTTGTGGTTGGTGTCACCAGTCACTAGGGGGAGATGATATGTGGGCATGGAAAATGGTGGTAGTAATATCCCTGGTGATGAAGGTGAGAACCAGTAAAAGCTAATTCGAGGAAGGACTAAGGAGAGGGACACTGGAGTCCGAATCATTTCACTGGGGGTGGAATTCATGGTTGTGCAGTTGAAGCAGGTGCACGAAACAGATGCATTACATGAGCTCTATTAATGTTGTATAACAGATCTGTAAACAGAACACGGACTGGTTGGATAGAACGATCTGATTTCATAAATGCGAAGGTCATAGCTTAATTTACTGAACTACCTGGAATGTAATTGTTGGGTGGTATAGAACGTTAATTCAGTTTTTGTATTGTATTGATTTTTTTTCGTATAGTATTGTATTCAGGAGCGTAGCACAAAACCCTGGGCCCTATGCAGAAACAGTTCTGACGGGGCCCCCTCCAGATGTCACACTTTTTTTCATACATAAAATTTATTCCAGTCTTTTCAAGAGCCCTCTATCCCCTTGGCGCTCTAGTAATCAGTCCCACTTTTACCCCAAGTCCGACGCCCCTGATTGTATTCACAAATATGGTCATTCAGCTCAATTATACCTATACGCACGTGAAACAGCAAACCAAGTGGCTTTGTCTTTCTGAGGGAGTGTAATAGTTAATTGCTAATACTAATTGGTCACAACTTGTCAACAACTGGTCCAGGTACAAATATGATACATCTGCTGCAGCCTACATTAGACTGACCGTTGCGTTCAAGTCAACACAAGTGTAGGGATGTGCGATATGACCAAAATCTCACATCACGTTAAAGGTCATTCTATGTCCCGATACACGTTGATAGTCCAGCACATTTTCTGTAAATTCAATGAATAAATATAACAATCTATGTGGAGGGGCTATGCAGTCACATTTTGAACTGAATACTTGACAGTGGGGGCTGATCTCATTATTTTATTCACCAATGTACATTTTTGACATGTTTGGTGAGTGCTGAAGTGCTAATTTTGCACACTGCACACTGCATATATATATATATATATATATATATATATATATATATATATATATATATATATATAAATAAATATATATACAAACAGCATGCATCTATAGTATATCATGACCATCACAATATGACATGACAAATGCATCTATATCATGACCATCGCAATATGACATGACAAATGGATCTAGATCATGAATATCGCAATATGACATGACAAATGCATCTATATCATGAGAATCGCAATATGACAAATTTCTGATACGGCAAAAATTCTTACCATGGAGAGGACTTGTCACAATATATGATAGAAAATGCAATATGGTACAGCCTTAAGGCACAGTTTGTTGAGGGGCATAGTACAAACCTCCAACTACAGACTCAACTCAGCATTTTTAGCAACACTTGATGATGACACTGGTACAGTCACTGGAACAAAAGGTTACACGTATAGTCAGCCATTTGCATGTGTATAACCAGTGGGTGTTCCATCATAGATGTTGACTAATCTAACAACTGACATCCAAATCCTTCTGATGGTGGGCGATTTATCACAACCCACTATTTTAATATTAATATTGATATGGAAGATTCTGTTTATGCTGCTTTGTTCTGACTCCTGCATGGAACAGAAACGCCTGTTTCAGGATATGCATGTGATGTGACCAACGCTCCAAAGAATGACAGTTTTTTTAATGGAAGGGGACACAAAGCAGAGAAGAAATATTATTTATCTTCCTGTCTTAAAGTCTTAAATATAAGTTAACACTAAAGTGAACAGGAATGTCTTTTTTTCCCCTCACAGCATTGGCCAGACTCCTCTGCAGCTGCAAGCTTAAACAAATGTGGATTATTATGAAATGAAGCACCCTAGGTAATGGTGAAGGCGATACCTTTACAAATGCTGAAAGCAATGTTGGACTTCATTTTTTTCTGCTGACTGAATCATTTGTCACTGTCCAAATTGTGTATGCAGGGATCAGACTTGCTTTGCACAGACAAGAGCCCAGCTGAAGTGTCCGACACACTGCTGGTAGTGGTGGAGGACTTTTGTCTTATCAGGACATTTTGGAGGAACATTACTCCAAAGTAAAAGAAAGACAGAAAGCAGTTTTATTCATTTTTAGAGAAGCAGGTCACTGCTCGGCAGAGCCAAGTGAGGTCAAGTCTCTTGGCGTATCAGGTAGTACCTGAAAAGTGAGACATCAAGTAGTTTAGCATTTTAACATGTTTTAGCTTGGAATCGTTGAACAAAATGGATGTCAGTTCCTGTTTCTTTTTCATTTCTTACATTTTTCGTGAGGTATCCAATGTAGTCTTACACAGACTTGACAGTAAATGACTAATGGTGTTGAAAGGAAAGTTTGGTCTAGGAAACTAATTCTATTGTACACAAAGGCTTGTCAGCTGGAATGTTGACATACCTGTCTACATATGTCGTGGGCGTGTTTGTATACAGCATTACTTTCTATAACAGAGTGTGTAGCAATAGAGTTTTACTGTGCCTGCGACGTCCTTAGAATTGCCTTAATAGGTTACTATTACTATTTGAGTGCTGGCCTCTATTTGCGTAACATGGGAGCAATGCCGGAGTGAAACTTGTCATGCTAGCTGGCCGTTTACATCAGACTCTCAGAGAACCAAGCCAGAAGAAGAATGACGATATTTGTCTTGAAAAAAAATGGAAAGATTTAATTTGTTGCACTTACTTCCAGGCTTCCTAAAACAGACAGAAGGAAGTGTCTTTTTGCAAGGTGTAGTCACTGCTGTCATAGTGTAGAAAGCCACCAGTTCACTGATTACTGCGCCTGGAGTCTGATTATTGCATGCAGATGACTAAAGCACCATGAAATTATGGTTGCATACACAACTGCAATGGTTCCTTTCAGGACACAGTTGTCAGTGGAGAGCTGTTTTGTAAACTACAATTATGTCCACCATTTCTGCATTATATTAGAAGTGGGTATGTAAATAGTTACAAATTGCCTTGGTCCTTGTGTTCAAGACACAGATCCTCGCTCCAAAACATGCTGAAGGAGAGAGACTGCTTTTGGGACTGCGTCAGCAGCTTTTAATGCAATAATGTTCTATCTTCTGCCGAGGACAGATATCTGGGCAGAGGAAGAGACAGCGGGACTGGCTGGATTTCCCTCTAATTTGCCATGAGTACAGAATTAATGTTCTGCCTGAGTGCCCAGCTGCTATTTATTTCAGGGCACTGAAATGCATACTGTGCGTGACGCTGCCACATACAGGGGCTGACATTACAAGGGAGCTGTGTGGCATTGGGATTCCTCTGGGGCTGTCATCTTAATTTCTGGCCTAAATTCTTATGAGGTGATAATGGGTGGGGGGTGAGCTTCCTCTAAGGAATGTCTCTGTGGTTCGCCACTGTGCTGTCTGTTGATTTTGGGGAAAGAATTTATGGGAATTTAAAAGGGATTTTTTTTTTTTTCCACACACATAATCTAATACTATAGGTTACATAAGATAGACTGGATACAATATATCACATTATAGAAAAATGCTTTCCTCTATTTGGAACATGGAACAATGTAAAAAGAAATTAAATATAAATGGGATAAAAGCACATAAGACTGAATTGAGTGAACCGAAAGACTGAACTAGAGACAAATGCAGGTTAGATGTTGAGGTAGCCAGACAAAATGTTATTGTGTGATATTGTGTTTTACTCCACAACCAGTACCTTTGATCCAAGCAATCATCTACCCAGACCCAACCATTTACAGTACATCAATGTCATCAGCTGAGAGTGAGAATGAAACTGACCCTTCTATTAACTGGCTATAGACCCTGAAAGGACTATATGAGTACTGTGATTAAAGTTTGGATCAGTCAAATAAAGAAATGGTTTGACTATGAAATTGAGCTGAATAATATTGAACGCACTAAATATGATCATGATCATCAAGTCATATGTCCTTAACTACATGCACCTGAATTTCATTATTTTCTGTTCAAGTACCAATGTGCCAAGAGTCTAACTACATGATATGTATAACCAACTGACTGCAACTGTTATAATAGGGTGCAATAATAGAGCAAAAAAATCAAGCAATGTGTTTTTAGTTTGTATCCAATAAGTGATTGTATTGAGATGGCTTCGGCCAAACAATTTACATGAATTGGTGGAGTAAATCTCCTTCGAGAGGAGTACCACACATACAACTGTGGTCGAATGATCCCAATGATCCTTTTACCCTTGATATGCCCCAATATATCATATCTTTCATTTCTATAAAAAGGTCCCTTCATGCTGCTGAGAAGTGCACTGTTGGGATCTATGAGGTAGTTCAGTAAAACTATGAGTCCATAAATACAGGCACACACAGAGTTTGGGGACAGTTCATGATTTCACCCTGTCTGTGCTCTGCACAACTATAAAATACCATGCCAAAAGGATATTGCATATAATTAAAGAAAACCTCATACAGCATTTCTGAACCCTCATATATGGCCTGACAACATTAATGACATTGCTTGAAATCAAAATGGATGAGTGCATGCTCTCAAATTTGTATCTGTAGAGCAGAGCAATAATTTGAGACAATTTTCACATTTAAACTCCAGATGAGACATTCCCATGTCCAATGGGTGAGCCTGGTGTGTCGATATAACCGAAAAGATTTAGTAGTCTACCAAAGAGCAAACATTTTCTCAGTCTGTCGGTGTGTTTATTTCACTTAATTAACTTGCGATGAAGACGCCCTGGGAGGATGCCTGTGCCATTTAACAATTCGTGTCAGCTGACGATGCACTGTAAGACTTTGGGATGAAAGGAGACATCACCACGAGCGTGTCTAAGTGCTCTCTCGCTCTCGGACTTCAAACACAAATCCTCTGTCTCTGTTTTGTTTGAGGAGGTCTGTTTGACCACCAGACCAGAGATACTGTTTGTCATTCCTCCTTAAAACGACAACAACAAAAAAAAAACATTTTTCTAACTAGAACCCAGCAAATGACAACATGAGTGTTCTGTTGTCTCAGACATACTTGCTGCCACAGTAATAAAAGTTACGCAATGTACCATGAACACAACTAATTTTTAATAGAACCACACAAAAAGCCATATGTAGGGGAGGGGCTTAGCGTTACTAACGCCTCTCTGTGTCCATCAAGAAGTGAAAGTTGTATCTTTCAGCATTGCTAGGTTGGTAGCACCCTCTCACTCACCTGATCATGTATAAAGAAAAAAAAGAAAAAAATCCCTTCATTGAAAGCTTAACTTGCAAAAGTATTTAACTAGCTTTACCTATTGCAGAGCTGCAGAGAAGGCAGGATTGGCCACAGATTGCTTGTGGAGATGAATTATACAGATCCAGAGACTCAAAAAATCCTCCATAGAAATGCATGCGGTTAGTTTGTAACGCCAATATGGCAATCGTCTACACATATCCGCCCCTTCCGTGGCAAAAAAGTCAACATGTGAATACATTGTTGCCAATCATGTGGTGAGTTGTGAATACATTGTGCCAATCATGTGTTGTGATCTCGCCGCTGGAGCAAGGTTGGTGTCGTGAAGCCTTGTGCACTCGCATTTCTACCAAAATAGATTCTCGATAAGTGCCCAAAAAGCTTTACAATATGGACGCAGAGTGGAGGTGCTTGCCTAAAAGGACTTTGGATCAACACAACTAAACTCATAGGCTGTGTCTTTCATGTGTCTAATGTCCATTTCTTTGTGACTGAACATTTATTTGTACTGACTCGGGTTTTTAGGCCTAGACTACCATTGTTTTTCATGACAATCTTTTGTCTCTGAACTGTACAAAATCTGGATGTTGACAGAAAAATGCTATTCACTGACAATAGCTGAGGGAAATACATGAATGGTAACCTGCTCATTAAGAACATAGAATTATCTTTACTGTCTGCCAGCTTGTAACATCTGTCAAAAGTTAATCAGTTCATGTGAGCACACTGTATCCTGCTATCTGACTGTTAGGATTGGTCAGTAAGATATCAGACATTTCCCAGAGTGCTTAGCAATGTGGTTCAATCATGAAATCATTTCTTGAAAATGAGTACCATGTCACAGATTTATGTTCATTCACAAGTGAGTTGATTGTGGGTCTACTATGATAAAAAAAATGTTACTATAGCCATTATCTATTTAACTAATCAGATCATTTGTGAATAAATAATTAATTAGCCAATTAATTGCATAGCCTATTTACAGTGAAAATTAAAACGTTTTGTCAGATCTGCCATTGACTTGAAGCTACACAATCTTGTAAGCTGGCGAACTAGCGAGTATTTCACTGTAACCGAGTAGGCCTACACACGTCCAAAGAGAGTTTTAGATTGGTGCGGTCCGGTTCGCCGTGTCGGGACCTATGTAAGGGATAATGTATAGAACGCTGGTCATTACTGAGAAAACTAGATGTACCGCAGAACGGTACAAAATATGACCGCCGCCCAGTCCAGCACATGTTTTCCACAAAAATAAGTCACGCTGAAAGGCATATATGATTCTGTCTCACTGAATTGCATTATGCACACTCAATTCTCACTGGTATCTGCTAGACAACAAGTACCAAAACATGATTAGTTCATAGATTTCACATGTAATATACATTTTATACAACCCCACCCCCATCTTGCCTGTTCATAATTCTGAGAAATTCTTGAATTGTGTGCATGTGTGCGTGTACATGTTTATGTTTATGTGTGTGTGGGTGTGTGGGTGGGTGTGTGTGCGTGCATGTGTGTGTTTGCCTGTTTATGTGCCTGTGTGTGTGCATGTGCATGCATGCGTATATATGTCTACTGTGTGAGTATGTGTCATACGTAGGATTACTGTGAATGTATGTGTGTGCGTGTGTATCTGTTTATGCACATGTGTGCATATGGAATGGGTTTACATGACACCTGGAGGCAAACATACGCAAAAAATTGGTCATCCTAGGCCCTACGGTTCTCAAGATATTCACAGAAAACTGTGTCTGCCCTACCCTCCTTTCGGGGGGTCCAGTCCAGCGGGGGGGGGGCTACAGATCAAAACGAAAAGCGATGGTTCATGGTACATGCCCACCAAGTTTCGTGTACCCCAGTCTTTCAGTGTCCTGGGAATCCTTGTTGGTGTACGGTCACTAAATGTACACATAAATGATTTTATTGTAAGGCCCCCCATGAACGAAAGTCCACGAAACTTGGCATGCATTTGGAGGGTGTCATAATGATCCTACACTTTCAATTTCGTGCAGTTTTGACCATGTCAGCCAGAGATATTGTGATGAAAACACCTAATGTTTTGCTTTTAATTTTTAACTAGGTGGCGCTATACATGAAATAAGTGGTAATGGGATAGGTTGACATGCCCCCTTAAGACCAACATACAAAAAAGGTGGACCTCCTAGGCCCTACGGTTCTCGAGATATTCACAGAAAACTGTCTCCGGCCACCTACAGGCCAGTTGGTGTATAGTAACATAAATTAATTTATTGTGTGGCCCCTCATGAACGGAATTCCACGAAACTTGGCGTGCATTCAGAGGGTGTCATAATGATCCTACACTTCCAATTTCGTGCAGTTTTGACTATGTTAGGTCACAGATACCTGCGATTACAACACCTCATTTTTACTTTTTTGTGTTTAACTAGGTGGCGCTATACATGAAATGAGTGGTTATGGAATGGGTTGACATGGCCCTTTGAGATCAACATACAAAAACAAAATGGTCCTCCTAAACTCTACGGTTCTCCAGATATTCACAGAAAACTGTGTCGGGGGGTCCAGTCCAGCGGGGGGCTACAGATCAAAACGAAAACAGGAGGTTCCATGCTATCCATGTGGGGTTACAATACAAGTTTTGTGTACCCCGGTCTTACAGTGTTCCGGGAATCCTTGACGGAAATTTGGACATGCGAAAAGAAAAAAAAAAAAAAAAAAAAAAAATCTGACTAAACCTATATGACCGCCGCTTCGCTGCGCGGCGGTCATAAGCACGCCCCTGATCCACTAACACGCGATGCGAACACCGTGATGCAGTATTCCTATTAATTTCTATGAGAAGCGAATTCCGCACCCGCATAGGATTCTGGGTATGCGGTGCGACGAGTGCTGTGGCTGCGGTGCGTCAAAAAGTTCAGCAATCCCCAACTTTATGCAAATGAATCCGTCCATCGCGAGGCGAGTATCCAATAGTAGAGCAAAACGCAGGGGAGGTCCATCATCACGTAGCCTAAACAAAACCTAATTTTCCGGTAGTGTGGTTACCGCCAACATACAGAAACATGTCAGATGAGAAAAATAATCATAGCAGTGTCTACATTTTCGTGTTTGTAGCCTATGATGTTTAGCTAGAATCCTACAGAGACAACTTCATGATTGAAATGACTGTCCAACTTGCAAACTAATTTATAGATGTGACTTTCCCTCGGTAATTTCAAAATAGTGGAGGGAAACATTTTGTTTGGTTGTTTACTAGGCTACCTGCTCTTGCCCTGCCGTTTCCACACATCTACAAAAGGGAACGCCCATCAAAGCGTCTTCATGGAGGGTAGCGTCGCGATTTGGGGAATTCGCATCGCGTGCTAGTGGATCAGGGGCGTAAGTCCCGACAGGGCGTTGTACTGCACACACATACACTGTGGAATCCGTTGGACCTCGTTACATCACTTTGAGCAGAGTAAGTCGTCCCCTGTTTAATGTTACAACAAATTCACAACTTGTTTGACAGAAAAAATGACAAGTTGATCGCTGTTAGAGAGTGTTGCCCACATAACTAGCATCTGTTTTTCAATACTTAGCGTCATTGTAGCCTAAATTTAGCAACAGTTTTAGCCTAGAAATCTAAACGCACCCTAGCGGCGGCTAAATAATTTGCTCAGCCTGTACGTCTAGTATCAAACCATAGGGATTTCTATTGGCTGACGCCGTGGACTTCATCCAATCACAGCGCTCTATTTTGTCGGAGAGTCTTAAGGCGGGCTTAACAGGATAACGACAGTCCTGCGACTGTGAACAACAAGGAAGGTGGCTATGGCGAACGAAGAGCGGTTGTTTGAATTGGCGTTGGCGTCAACTTTGGAGGAGTTGGACTTGTGCTTTTCTTTGAAAGTTGAGCGACACAATGCACTTAAGTCATTACTTTCGAAGAAGGATGTATTTGCCGTTTTGCCGACCGGATATGGATATGGTCGTAGCGCTGGCCTATTGCATGCCTAGGCAGTTTGAAAGACAATTCTCTGCCCGCCCCTTGGATTAAGCGAGGTGAATAGTTCGATTCCAGACTATACATTTCAATGATATAGGATGGCCCGCCAGGCTACAACAGTTTACCAGCTTGTGCTCTCTCCCTCACACACACACACCATGCTACAGTAGGCTGCATGCACACATGCGGACAATTAATAATGATTTATACGTACTGTAGAGAGAGTCCTGTAAAAGTAGCCTATACTGTTTGTGAAGCTGTCCTACTGTAAAACTAAACATAGCCTTCTGATAAACTATTCAGATGGACATCAGAAATGTTTTCCTGAACAGAGGCAGAAGGAGAGGAACAGTGAGGAGAGATGAGGAGGATGAGGGAAGTATGACCCACATTAACGGTAACATTAACATTTATGCTGGTAATAGCCAGTGCTGTGATTTGATTAATGGTTTAATGGCAAACTTAAATAAGTTTACTGCATTTGCAAATGTAGCCTAAGAATCAGAATAGCCATCTGTGTAGATTATTATAGGCTACATTTGCAAATTATCACTAAAAGTCAGTATGAAGGCTTTAGTAGGCTATTTAAGCTACAAAGAACTGCAGTATTGCTAGGATGTCTATAGGACCCTTGCCTGGGAGGGAAGTATATCTCAATTTTGACTAAAAATAAACTTCACTTGTGTTAGTAGGAAAGCCTATTAAATTCATGCAGTGAGTATAGGCCTACTTATGCCTATATGTTTGGATGTTGCTGGATAGTGGCTGCTACAACAATTGAGGGAGAGAGTGCTGGAGGAGGAGGAGGAGAAGGTCGAAGAAAGGGGAGAAAGAGCACAGGCTGGGCAGTCCAGTACCAGGCAGGGGGAGGAGGAGGAGGAGAGAGACAGGCAAGAAACGGATGAGAACATGATGGGGGCTAGACGTAAAACTATTCAGAGTATGGAGGAGGATGTCTGTGACCTAGGGGAGATATGTGATGGTCCAAATCAGGCTAGCCATTTATTTCATATTGCGCGCACAGTTAATGTTTTTGTTTTTTAATGTATTGGGAGTTGGGGGCCTGTGCCCCAGCAAAGCTCTAGGTCTAGAATCGCCCCTGTTCCTTACTTAGGAAGTGGTAAGCAACATAGCCTATTTGGCTAGTGCTCTTAAGCTGAAAACTCAACTGAACTCGTGTGTCAGAGCTTCACTGTAATGCCCACTGTAATGACTTGACCACACCATATCCTTTTCAAATGAAATGTTTTTATACTAGGCTATAGTTGAAAAACGGTTTGTTCTTACAGTAGTCGCCTCCTTCCTTCCACACACAGTTTTCCCCTAGGCATATCAGAGCATCTCCACGACCATGTAGACTACAAATAATAAAACAGAGCTGTCAATCAAGCACCCATCTACCAAATATCGCCAACCACACCGATGGGAGCCACGCTAAATATTACCGCGGTTGACAATGGAGAATTCTCTGCCCGAATTCAAAACCATTCAATATGGCCGATGCTCAGGGTCCTAGGGTCAAGGGTTAGGTTATGTGTGATTATGTGTGATATCTAGGTTATTTTTAATGTGTTGTTTTTCCTTAAATCATTAATTAATCAAAATTAACACATTGGGCCCTATCATGACATTCTAAAGTGCATCGTCAAAAGTCTATTCAAATTTAGTAGGATGTCCAGTTCACATTGGGAGGGATTTTGTTATCAAAAGTGGAGCGCATGGCGTAACAAGGTGTTCCTAGGTCTTTTAATCAGTCATATGGGTGTGTTTGGGGCGTAACATCATTTTAAACCAATGAGAATGACATCTGTCATTCCCTTTAACGGCGCAACGCGCGATATGTCAAATAAATACATCGGTATTTTGGCATTCAATGGCGCATTTGAAGGAGGCTGCTTGCGAGACCGTATGAAATAGTCATTCTTAAACCATGCATTACTAAAACCTAGCATAGCCTTCACGCATTTGCACTCGTCTATTATTTGAACTCATTGGCAAAGTGAAACTAACTTCACCAAGGTGTCAGTCAACGAAGACAGTTATATGCAGTTACTTTCACTATTGACTGACAATGGGTTACCATCGAAAACATAGGCTGGAAAAAGCAACACTTAAGCTAATATTGCTCAAATGACTGAATAAAACAACATTTATCCTGCAGAGGAGTTGCTTATATCTCGTGACAGTGCGTCTTCAGCTGTGCTCCATATGTGTCTCTCGCCTCTCCCCTTATCACTTTTAACCGTCATTACCAATTTGCACATGATGGTGAATAACTACTACTCATCATGAGATGTACAGTATTTCGTAATATCTTTATTCTAATTATGTTTCCCATTGTAATCGTGCAATTTGTAATGCTTTGCATGGACGTGCGCTGGTGTGCGTTCATGAATGATAGAAGGATGGAGCATGCACCTGCCAATATGACTGTTGACATGCGCTCTTAAAATAGCATATGAACAACTCGCCATTGACTTCTGACCAGGTTTAGGTGGTGTATGATAGCGATTTTTAGACAACGCGCTAGTCCGCTCCCTAGGTTGTTAATTGCCACACCCCTGGGCGCAATGTTTAAAAAATAAACGTGCAAAATAGCGAATTAAGCTTTGCGTGGGTGAATAACGAGCTTTACGCCATGCGCTGGAGCCCAAAATACAGCCCATTAGCTTACTTTGACAGCCCTAGTTCATGAACTTGATTTGAGAAAGTCAATTAGCCTACGTAAAACGTAATCTACTGATCATAGGCCTACAAGTTCCATGCTGAATGCTGAAATATGCTGAAATATACACGTCATCGTGTGAGCATAACCATTAAGGTGATTTAATCTTCTGAGTCTTCTCAATCTTCTGAGTGGCCTACTGAAACTTGCACAGATATTGTCCTGTGATATTATGACAAAGATAATGCATTAAATCCCTGTGATTAAGGGAATTCCTGTGTTGATAGAAATGCAGTCATGTTCATAAAAGGCTTATTGGAGAGAACAGAGTCAGACTGACTATTGACCTATTTCTGTTGTATCATTGGCTAGATTTAAATGACTGGATGTGACAGTCAGTGAAGGTTTGAGGAAATGTTCTCTGTGTCAGGTAGCACTGTTGTGGTATGCCGAGGAGCTCCTCACAGTACCTGTCAGGTAGCCAGGATGACTCATACTGAACAATGGCGCTTGGAAGACCTTGCCATCAGTCTCAAAGACAAAGCAACAAAAGGCAAGTGTAAACAAAAACAGAGCACCGTTAATAATTTTGTGACAGCACCCCAATCCTGGGGTGCTCATCACAGAGACAGGCAAAAGCTCACGCAGCATACCGCTGTTTGTCTTCACGCCCAGGCAAAACACCTTGATGATGACTTTCGTCTGATAAACACCTGGGACAGTTTCACAATCATGCCGCCAGCCTACAAAACAACGCCTCTCGATTCTGAAGTATTTTGGCAGAACCCTGTTCCCTTTCTCTATGTAGGCCTATGTCACGCTCTGACAATCAGGTGAGAGGACATCCTCATCAACCTCTGTGACAACGCGTCAAACTTTGCAAAAAGTGTCAGCGGAGTTGTTTTCAGGAGCTGTCGCCAATGAGGCCTGTAGCCTGCGGGGGTTTGTCACTGAGTGGCACCGTGTAAGTGTGTCTCCATGGGCCATCAAGAGAGAGCGGTGGTCCTAACCTGAAGTCGACTCAGCGCAGGGCCGTGCCGTGCCTCAGATCTCCTGCACTGGGGGCGGCCCTTTGATGCTCACCGAAATCGCTGAGCCGTGGCGTTCTGCAGTGTTGCCCTCAGCCGCCCGTGCTCTCGTCTCAGGCCCTGTCTGCCTAACCCAATCACGTGTCCTCATCTCGGCACTTGCTCTGAGCTTTGACCCAGAGTGCTTGCTGTCAATTTAGCATGGCGTAAACAATGGAGGAAGGGTTAAGCAAGTCCAGTGAGGAGTATGGGAGTAATTAGAGACGGAACGTTTTCTGTCTTCAAGCAGCCTCTTGTGCGACAGACACTGGGCTGCCTGTCTCCTCTGTAATACAGTAACTTTCCAAAAGTACAAGTGACAAATTAGCGAACATGCCAAAAGTAAATATTCCGATATGAAATATCTGTTGTACTGTAGTGCCATTGTTGGTCCCATTATTTGTCTTGAAAGCCATTCTTTTCTGCCTGAATTGGCGCATGGATCCACAGTAGTCCTACCACTAAAGCCTTAATTGCAAGAGAGCAAGATCTATTTGTATTTTTGAAAGGAATGAGAAAACAGTCCTGAATGGCAGACTAGACTGCTATGCAGTATGCGGTTGTGCTGTATGAAAACATTCGTTTGAGCTAACATTGGTTTTGTTTTTAATACACATTCCAAATTTTCACACTAAAACGTCTGACAATCGCGCATCCACATCATTCAAATTCCTATCTCCTCGTCTTTGGTAAACAGCTCGTTGAGGGATGAAGTGTGTAACGTAATACTAAGGCAAACTGATCTACTAATCACATTGCACAGGTTCTCCTGATCCAGGTCTTCTGCTGTTTCATTGTAATTTCTTCTCAGTCAACGGACGATGTACAAGTCTTTCAGGATGTGAAAAATGAAACAAACTCACCTGTCAAGATCCTGTTTCCAATCTAAGAAGCTATTTGATGTCATATATTCCTTATGTTGTGTGTGAAGAGATAATTACAGTTGATAATAACCTATTCCTAACCTATCTAAGAATTATGTTAAAATCACCACAAGGACTTACAGTACTTTCACTTTGATTGAAACTTGTGCAATACAAGTACTGAGAGTATATAAACACATCAATACTGCATACTGACAATATTAAGCAATAAAAAAAATGACCTAAATTAATTTTCAGTTGAGCTGAAGATTGTTTTCCTTCTTGAAGATTGTTTTCCTTCTTTCTTGAATTTCCCCTGGGGATCAATAAAGTATCTATCTATCTATCTATCTATCTATCTGGAGTTATATTCACAGGCCATACATGTCACCATATAACTTTAGCTATTCTGTTTATTCACGTGCTTTGCAGTTTCCTGCAGCTGAGCGGGTTTCAGTGCTGACTTGCCAAAGACATGTTAATCATCACAGGACTGGTGCTGAGTTATTTTTCCCGTCAACATGAAGAAATGAGAAATTCATTTTTAAGGCAAAGTGTACCTGTCCTTGCCCCTAAGCTTCATGAGAGCCCTTACTCACTCATATATTGTATTTTAAATATTTTTGTATATAAGTTATTTATTCCATAATTCAATGATATTTTATTCATTTATTTAGCAGACACTGTTGTCCAAAGTGACTTACTGTACATATGTCAGCTACTGTATATTACAATGGATTACATTGTCCCCAGAGCAACTTGAGGTTAAGTGCCTTGCTCAAGGGGACAACGGTGGAAGCCGGGAATTGAACCCACAACTTTCAGTCTACTGCACGCTCACCCAGCTCCTTATCTACCCTACCACCACCCCATTTCTTGGAAACACTAAATATGTTTCAAATTTGTGATACCTCCTTGTTTCAGTCAGGCATTTTGATGCTTATAAATCGTAATATTAGATTTTAGATGGCACTCATTAATAGTGATGGTTGTATACATGGTTGTGTATGCTAATGAACTAAATCAAAAATGGAGATCAGTGTCCAGACACATCTCTCAAGCCCAAGACTCGTGTCTGGACAAAGCAGTGAAACAATTTCATCGCAAACCATTGGCTTCATGGGAAATGCAAACAAGAGGTATCATCACCTGCCAGCCCTGCCACTCACTCCCTCTCTCTCTCTCTCTCTCTCTCTCAAGCCCTGATGCTCATTCTTTCTCAGGTGAGGACAAAGGAGGGGCTGTCAGGCATGCTGAGGAAGAGCCACCCACCTCTTCCTGTTTAATGTGACACAGATACCTGCCGAGGGTCCATTTCCTGAGAGCAGGGTTTCCGATTCTTAGAGTCTATTCAAAGGCTGTCTAGAGACTGGGCCTTCTAGAGAGGAAAAGCAAATAAACACAGAGGAATGAGCCTCGTTTGTTGTTCTGTAATGTCAACAGGTGATTTTTATGTCTCACGGCCGGCTGTGCTAAGCCCACTTAAAGGTCATTTGCCTGGACCTATAATGCTATTTGTACTTTCCTAAAAAATAATGTGTAACCACCTTTGAATAAATGACTGTCTTATCATACCATATAATAACAACAAAGTTATCAGAATATGTTTCTCTCTTCTACACTTTCTGAGTATTCATGTCATGAATGTTTTAACATTACACTGAGTATACAATTTGGCAACCTCAAAGAGGAAGTGAGAACCTTTGCAATGCCAGTGACATTCTAATCTCACATCATGCAGAAAAGCAGAAAACACTAGATGCTTCTTTGCGGTCTGTCATGTCCAACCACACCATTTGTAAGCTCAGTCATTCTCTTATTTTCTTATTCTTTAATTCTTCACTCTCCCACACACACACACACACACACACTCTGACAGTGCTCCCTCCACTTTCATCACATGAAAGTAATAGAGAGGTCAAGTAAATACTCCCTCTGGTGGGTGATGACGGTGGGGATAAAGAAAGATGGATGTCCCTGGTGTCAACATTGCAGGTGTTTGCTTTTATGACCAAGCTTAGTGCCGCAAGCAGTTTCTCATTACCAGCCCTGGAGGATGAGAGCCTCCAAGTCTCCCACATTCAGACAATGCTCTGAAGACTGTGTAATTTAGGAAACTAATTTTAGGGGGAGGCAAATCAGATTTTATTCAAAGCAGACCTGCCTGAGACGAGATTCACCACACTGTGGTCAAACTTCAAACCCAGCTTGTTACTTGCTGCTTCTCATGTCCAGCATGCTTCAGATCTCTCTTTCCCCACCTCCGAAAAGGACAAAAACATAGCTTTACTTGTCCAGCAGTATCCATATAGATATTGGGCTCTGAAGAAACCTGACATGCATTAAATGACTTGTATGCATCATTTCACATAGAATAGTAGCTGATTTGTGCCAAAGGAGACACCTCATGTTGCTTTTAAAAATGTTATAGGAAATGCAAAAAATCTGCGCTGAAATATTTGGATGTTGTGCCAAAGCTGTCATATGAAGCCCTAAGCCTCTGGGGCTGTCAGGGACCCAACCAAAGGCTTTAGCCACAAACTTATCTAAATACATGCTTGCTGTATATCTGAGATAGAAAACCACAGGGGAAGACCAGAGCCCTTCTCTTCCAGACAGGGCTATTTCAGTCAGTTCAGAGCAGAGTTGTAAAAGTCCGGTTTCAGAAAGTAAAAGTCCTGCCACGTATTTGCTCCAACCATTCACTAAATCAGTTAAATCTAATAAGTACAACTCCTCAGCAGATGAGCTAATTAGTGAAATCACCTGTGTCAAATGCACAGGTAGAAGCATGGTAGGACTTTTACTTTCTGAAGCCGGACTTTTACACCTTTGGTTCAAAGTGCCTGTCCCAGGCAGCTCTGGACAAGATTTGTATGGAGATAGGGGCAAGGCCTGCTTTTGTCAGCAAAGAAATGTAGGTATAATCAATGTTTTTTGTGATACAAATGTCTTTACAACAGCATAATTAACCCTTCACATTCATGATACATGAATAAATGATTAAATACTTCACAATATCAACAAATCTTTAAAGAGGACACATGTCACTGGTTATGAATTCCTGATAAAAGGGCACAACTCTCGCTTGGCAAGTTTATTCACACACCATTTGTATGCCTCAGTGCAATACTGCCAGACCTGTATGCAAAGCCTGTGGACAAGCAGTCATGTACCAAAATAAGCACTAACATCAGGAACTTACTTAAAAAGCTGTTTTCTCAGTATGAGCAAGTGTGACAGAACAAATGATCCATCACTAACTGGTTTGAACACATCCACTACAGGTGTTCGTATTGACAGACTGTTATGCGGCCAGTCTATTGCAATGTCTCTGTTATTCACTAAAACTTTGTTTGTTGTTAAAAGTGAATGTGTTTGCCATGGGTAGAATTAAATCTCATTTTATTTATGTATTTATCATAACCATTGCACTACACTACATTTCATCACCAGACATGAATAAAAAACAATATTTTACTCTTCATTTCTTGTTGACAGTGCTAAATTCTGTAGATTTCAGGTCCTGAATGTGAGCTATGATAAGCCGGTTTTTGTGTGATCCAGTGTTATTATGTAGTAGGTTCTCTTAGACACTCATAACAGCAACATTGCTAATAGATTTTTAGGGATAATTAAACATAGAACAAATATATATAACTGATATTAAAAGAGTTGACAGTTGATAAAACAGAATTCTTCTTTATATGTTTACATCAACACTGACCTTTATATGGGTCATAATTCCAGTAGCCTATTAGGTTCCATGGAACATTTATGTATTGTGTTTTTTTCCCAACAGAAGGAAGAGCAAATAAAGTGATCAGGGCATACTGAACATGATACCTCAAGCCAAGATCAAAATGGTTGGTAGGAGTGTTGAATTTCACTTATGTTGTTAATCCATCAGCATTGTCACACAGGATTAAAGAGATTCTTAACTGTTTC
Source organism: Alosa alosa (assembly GCF_017589495.1). NCBI lineage: Eukaryota > Metazoa > Chordata > Actinopteri > Clupeiformes > Clupeidae > Alosa > Alosa alosa. The sequence goes on along the minus strand of NC_063207.1, from coordinate 20,242,607 downwards.
ATCTCCACCCTGACAAATATTGGTTTGTGTAAATAGTTATAGTATCTTGAGGATTTAGGTCCCGGCTTAAAGCCGCCCAGTGCCAGTGTTTTCCTTGGACGATTACTGTGGTCCTTATCGTCTTTCTCAACTGAAGATCAGTGGCTGGATGAAGTGGCTGGACGGTCCAGTTCATCTCCGTGTCAATCAGGCAAAGGTACACTTTCATGCCTGGGGATGTGCTGAGTTGACCTTACTGCGGTTGGAATCAGCGTCAAAAATATGGTCCCAATGATAATACAATAGTACTTGTTCAATTGTTTCCGCTGAAGTTAACATTAGTAGTCATATAATGAAATGATCAATTTTAGGGGATTCTAAATACAAAAGATAAACAAGAAACATTTTACAATTGCAGCCATGTAATGAATGTCATTTAGAGCAGCGGTCCCCACCGGGCCGCGGGATAACATTCTTAACCGGGCCGTAGCCTACGACATGAGTTTTAAAAAAATGCATGCAAACTAAACTCAATTCAATTCGCAATAATGTCACGTTTTTACATGGCATAGGCCTATATGCAATTGTTTGATTGCACGCATGTTTGCATTTTGCAAGGTCTATTTTCTTACGTCTGTCTGTCCCGCCTTCAACACTTTACATATTGCCTTCAGCGCTGCGCAGCCTCAGGTCAGCTCATTTCACTTGATTAGTTCTTGGCGAACGGTAGTGTCACATGAAGTTAGCTAAACTGCTAATGAGCAACAAAAAACAAGCATCTTTAGCAGGTCACTGGCCAGTGTTCGAGAGCCGCTGCAGAGATTTCTTACAGAAAAAAGTCACCGTTAGCTGCACATTTTAGTGATGAGGACTGGGTGTCAAAACTCGCTTACCTGTGTGGCATATTCGGGTTGCTTAATGACCTCAACCTGTCACTCCAGGGGAGAATGACGACTGTCTTTAAACTGGCAGATAAAGTCGCTACATTTAAAGCCAAGCTTGATTTGTGGGGATGAATGGGGACGGGGTGTATTTGATATGTTCCAAACAGTAGTGGGGGTTTTAGGAGAGACTGAGGCAGGGCCTTTTCTCTCGCAGCTGGTGCGCGATCACCTTGTTGCGCTTTCAAATGAGTTTGAGCGTTAGGCTACTTTCCATCCTCCAAAGATCCACGGCAAACCAATGAGTGGGTCCGCAACACATTTGTCAATATCCCGAATAGTGCTAACTTGTCAGCGCAGGAGGAAGAGCAGTTGATCGAAATTGCAAATGACGGTGGTCTTAAGAGTGTGTATGAGGAAACCTCTCTGGCGGGTTTTTGGATCAAAACCAAAGCAGAATATCCCGAGATAGCCGTAAAAGCGCTGGCAACGTTGCTACCATTTCCCACCACGTATCTATGCGAGGCCGGGTTTTCTGCAATGACTGCAACTAAGACCAAATTGCGCAATCGACTGGACATTTCAAACACACTGAGGGTGTCACTGTCTTCCATCACCCCCAGATGGAACCTTCTTGTTGCAGGGAAACAAGCACAGGGCTCCCACTGATTATATTCGTAATGCACGTTTAGTTCCCATGTTTGTTCCCATATTTTGTTAAGCATGTTCACGCTTGATAGATGTAGCTTCAAGTTCAATTTTCATAGTTCATATTGTTCAATTTTCACTTCTTCAAGTTCACGTTTTTCACATTTTTAAGAGTTTGTTACCTTCACTGTTCATACATAACTGGAGCTAGTTCTTTTCAAGTAGGCTAATGCATGCACAACACATATGGAACATGGAACCCCGAACCCCCGCCCCTCCACCCGGTCCGTGAAAAAAAAATGGGAATCAAACCGGTCCATGGTACATAAAAGGTTGGGGACCCCTGATTTAGAGTATCTCATTTAGTTAAAAGAAGTGTGATATAATGTCTTGCCCAATGCAACCTGCCTAAAAACAGAAACAAAAATCTTTTTTTAAGGTCTGGTTAAGGAGTGTGGTCATGCTCACACAAAACAAGTCCACTGTTGGCCAGACCTCTGGCTTATGCTGTCAGGTTGACTGGTCACATTGTAAATACAGCAGCTTGACTCTCATGTCCCTGCGTACCCTCAAAAAGTACATCCGCTTGTGTCCTGCCTGCAGCTGCCAAGGGCTGCTCCTATCAAATTTAAAAAAACTTCTCAAGGGCTAAACACCAGAGGTAAAACATATAATATAAAGGCGAATGTAAAAGTAAGTACACAGGATTGTAGATGTCAGGGGGGAGAATACAAGTAAAACCCCTGCAACCGCTGGGATTTGCTTCCCTGCTTTTGAGTCAAAATTGGTACTCCCCTGAAAACATCTGTAAAAAATTAAATCTCACCACTCAAATTAGAATGGAAAACCTTGGCTTTGGGGTCAAAAGGAAAAAACCTGCCAAATTGAGCCACTAGCATCTTCCTACCCCATTTGCTTTGATGTTCATGGCTGTCGTGCTGTCATGCTGTTGGTCTGCTGCAGCAGTGCAATGCAGTGTGTGTGTGTGTGTGTGTGTGTGTGTGTGTGTGTGTTTTTCATGTAAACTACTGTTAAAACGTTTTTATTAATCTAGAAAAGGGAAACATATTTTTGTCAAGTAAGGTACACAGCATATAAATATATAAATATGTATCTAAATATAGCCTACATGTAAAAGTTGTATTTATTATTATTATTATTATTATTATTATTATTATTGTTATTATTTAATCTATGTTCCCTTGTCCAGCTATTAGAAAGTGTCAATTGACTTACTCTTCTTTAAATACTGTAGGTCTTGCATAAATTGGAGCAATTAGGGTCTCTGTCCTTGTGTCTCTGTGTTGTGGGGTGAAATTGCCTCCTTAGACTTGTGTGCATATTTGCAATAATCAATAATCAATAATACACCTATGTCCACGGAGTAGACAACAGAGCCCCTTTACTTATGATGATTATGATGATGAGTGTTTTATGTGCATATTTACTACAATTGCCAGCTTGTGAGGCATCTTTTGTTTGTTTGTTTGAAACTAGATATTCTGATGTTCTTATCCACCTGCATCCATTTTTTCACACATCTCTTATCATGAATAGAAAAGCCACAAAGCGTTTCTCAGAGAAGGCTGTTGCGGACGCCTTTGTCAGATATCTTCAGTTTCTTGCCAAATTCTTGCATTGAATAGCCTTTACTTTTTCAACGATAGACTAATGTGTTTCACAACAAGACAGCTTTTTCTGTCAGACCATCTGTAAAACCATAATCATTACCATGCCTGCTGTTGCATTGCAGCATATACTCAAGTAGCCCAAAGAAGTCAAATTGTATGGCCTCCTTAAACAGTGCAACAGTCTCACAAACTTCATTACTTAAGGGTTTTTTAAAGATAAATTAGCCCTTTAAACATGATCATTTAGATTAGAGTGCGATTGAAACACAGGATTGATGCTGTCAGAAAATGAGCCTGTATAGATATTTCATTCAACTGTAAAGGTTATTTACAATGTTTAGCAGTGTCTACTAAAACAGTGTCTACTCCACATAATATGTCTGATCAATATCAAGTTATATGAATCGAGCAAGTGTGAATTTCTATCTATCTATCTATACGCATTATAAAAATAAAATAAATGATCACAATCAATAATCTGAAATCTTTGTAATCTGTTATTCCAATGTTGAATCCAATGAGTGCCATGGTTGAGACTGTGAGAAAGAATGTTTTGACAGAGGCAGATTGATTCTGAAGCATGATACAAAGTCCAGGTTTTCAGTTTCATAGTCAAAGAGCTGTGATGGAAAGAAGTATGACATACAAAGAGATAACAGGATCTTTCTGCTTGACGGCAGACAAAGTAGGTCAGTCACATTTTATCCTTTGTTGGTACATTTGGATCCTTTCTTGCAAATGCCTGGTATGTGGTGTTGATCTTAAGCAGTCTTGAGCACTAGTGTCCTTATGTGTGTGTTCCCAAGAAGGGATACACTCCCTGCTCCAATGAGATCAACTTTACCCAAATGCTATCTCAATGGTCTCTGCACTCGTTTGAGGTAGCAGTGGCTGGCACTGTGTTGAGACAATGCAGTGAGCTGGTGAACGGGGAAGATCAGCGATTGCGTCCCACTGATCTCTCTGTGCTTACTGCCCCTGAAAAACCCTCCTCTCACCTCCCACCCAGCCTCCATAATCGTCTCTAATGAATGGTTGTGTGCAGCGGGAGCATTGGCTGATAGCGATCATGTCAAGGAGGGTAGGGTTCAGGTCTCAAAAACAAATCAGGGCATTCCATCTTAACCATCTGGACGTCTTCCATAATGCCACACACTCTGCAATTGCTCTTGTAATGGACCTATACAAAAATAAAACTTGGCACCACAAAGGCATTTGACTCCCTCCAACCCCCTTTGCAGTTTTCTCCCTCTCTCTCTCTCTCTCTCTCTCACCGCGGCGGTTCAGTGTGACTGAAGCCTGTTGAGTTGCCCAAACAGCTCAGTGTTTGCTGGGTCCTGATCTTAGGTGCTGATAGCGAAGTGCCATTGCCTCATGAAGGTAGAATAGGTCGGTAAGTCGAGTAAGCACTAGTGCTAGCACATTTCCCCCCCTGAAATGTGTCTAAAAGACCCGAATTGGCTAATTTCCACTGCTCTTTCCACTCTCCCTTCACGATTCCCTCAGGAGGGCCTTATCGTCTACGAGGGCCAGAGACTGGCTGCAATTAGCCAAATACTACTCTGATACTCCAAATGAGCTTTAATAACAGGCCAGTCCTTGGACCGTTTCAGTGCGGCTGTTGATGCATAAGTCACAGACTGTGAAGGTTGTTTCAATGGAGACATCATCAATTACATCTTGACAGCTGTCACATTCACCTGATATTGTGGCGTTGCAAGTTGTGATGTGAACGTCATGTCTGAGTAACTTTACATGCGGAACACAGGGTGCGTTTTAATTGCTTTGCCCCATAGCACTCACTGCAACCGCATGTCAGTTTTGACAGAATCCCTGTCACACATTGAGACAAATGTATGAGTCAGGCAATAAAACACTGGAGACTTTCGTGTTCCTTTGCTTCAAAGCAACACTTCTATGAAGTTAAAAATGTAAAGGATGAAGTCACCATCCTTGCATATATGACACTGATAAACACTGTCACTGTTATTCTAGCTTTACCCTAACTGTAGTGGTTAGCAGTTATTTGTTAGTGTGCTACATTTGTGTGACATGATTGTCACTTCAACAGACGTGTCCAGCTAGGCAGCTGGGAGAGCACTATATCGAAACCGAACAAAGAGCATGAACTCAAAGAATGGATTCTAGGTGTGCTAAATGTTCATATTGAAAAGATTTATTTAAACGCCCTTTGAATAGACAGCCAATAAAATGTAAATTATTTAATGAGTGGAATGGCATCAATGTAGAATTTAATTACAAAAACCTAGCGGTAGGTGAACGAATAGAAGTATTCTGTATCCTGCTATGACTTGTGTGATATTTGCTCAAATATAGTATTTGTGCAAAAATACATAGTAAAAGTCCATGAGTATCAGGAAGAAAGCCAAGCTGTTCCTGAAATGCCCCCCTTTTACCTGAAATTCCTTTACTCTGTTGCCAGTCACATCTCTCAAGCAGTCATTAAGATTAGAAGATTTCTGGAGTACTGGAGTGGCGGACTGGTTGAAACTTGCCCTCGCTGTCTGGGCAGAACATTAAGAGCATTAGATTTAACTGGGCACACGATTTTGCAGAGTTGTTGAGATTTGAGGCAATAATCCAGGAAGATGATCCTCAAACACATACAAGCGGATAAAACCCAAATGCTGTCAGTGTAAGTTTCTGTGAACTCACTGTTAACAAAATGTTAATTCTAGGATAAAGAAGAATAAGCAAGAAAAAAGGAGGAACATCTGCTCTAGGAGCATGTCAAGTGAGAACAGAAATGTGATCTGTCTGCAAAGACACTTGTTAGATGTTGCCCTGGACTGAGCTTTTGTTAAAAGCTTCCTACCTGAATCCACAGACTAAATATTCTAAGAGCCCCTCTTGTCATTGTATAGCCAATCTGTTTGCCTAGGTTTAGGGCATAACATTTTATCTGGTGACAATGAGACATTATTTCCAGACCTTGTTATCAATATTTAAAGGCAGACCTATTTTGAAATAAAAAACTGTATTCGTTTATAACATATTTAACCTAATGACAAAGAAGATGTCATTTCATGGAATGATGAATGTCATTCCATGAAACTGTCGGTCACATCAGAAGAAACGCCCATTCTGTATTCAGTGCCAGTGTATGGTCTGTTTGCTCACTCACTGATAAAGAGCAGAATTTGAATGAGGGTGCATTGATGGTGTGCAGTGAAGGGAGCTATCTTCATCTGTGAGGCATCCACATGGGTGGTAAAGTGAGAAATCTCATCCTGTGCTGGCTTTGCCTACTGGAGAACTGACTGCTAAGTTTTCTATGTGAAATTAACCCTCCAGATAGAGTTGAGGAAAAGGTAATGGTACACAACTTTTGGGGCACCAAGTGCCACAGATCTTTGTTGAAGACAGAATGCCATACTTTGTACTATGAAACATAAATTCATTGCGAAACCATGTGCCATTGTAAAGCACAATCACGTTTGCATCCACATCATGTTGAGGAAAGCATATACTTTTGTGCACAGACTGATTTGTGTGATGACAGAGAAAGGTCATTGTGCACCAAAGAGAGACATGCAGCATTATAATGTGAAACTTACTACAGTTTGATAGCACACAAGTATGTCTTATGTGCTATATCTTGTGTAGTGTACTACATTCAGTGTTCATCAGTAGGATCATTACAAGGAGCAGCAAAAGTAGTTCCTGCTCTTCCCTGCATGGGGGTGGGAGGGCTGTTTTCTAAACTTTGTTTTCTAGCTTTTCTGTGGCGGAGCTCTTTTATTGATTAGGTGATACAATGGTGTCCACAGTCAAATTCAAGCAGAGCAAAGCTTTCTCCTGAGGTCAGATTGAATGATCAGTTCCTTGAATTTCCCATGGGGATCAATAAAGTATCTATCTATCTATCTATCTATCTATCTATCTATCTATCTATCTACAGGACCTCACCAGAATGCTTAGGCCGATCTCAGTGTCCACACTTACAGGCTTTAATCCATGAGGACGTAGGGCTGTCACATGGCTTAACGTTCAAGTTTAGGAAAGCTCTCTTGCAGACATTTTGAGCCCTATACGCACAATTTCTGTAAAATGGGTTTTTTGCCAAAGGAAATTTCCCACAATTCATGTTGTGATGTGAAACAAGGGTTTAGAGGAAGCCTGGAAGAATACAGAACAGCAAACAGTCATAAAACTAAAAATATTATGCAACATGTTTTTACCATTGTCAAATTAACATGATATATTGCAGCATGTCGTCTCATTCCTATACATTCCATTTTAAGCCCTTGCTCAGAATGGTACAAGTAGGAATGAATGGATTGGTCTGCTGTAACCACAAGCATTTCGGATGCAATGTTTGTTTAATTTAGTTTTCTTTATTGCTCATACAGACCTGGAACAAATTAAATATTGTCAACACTAAACGGAACAAATCGTGGGAACTGAAGTTCACGTAGGCTTTGTTCTCTCAAAGAGACTTTATATCCAGAGACTTTATAAATAAGGACACAGGGCAAATATATGGAGAACATTCGTAACGGCAAGATGGCGGTAGTCTACACATATTTCCCTATTCCCCGCCAAGTCAATTGCTGGCCGAACAGGAAATCCTGCCCTGTAATGTACGTAACCAATCGCATGGTTGGAAACAGCATGATTTCCCTCCCCTCACTTCCCGTCACCATGGCAACAGCCATGCCATGAATGTTAGTGAATGTGCATTACATTGAGCAAGTTAACGTAAAAAATAACATATTATTAGCCTTATTTATTTGGGGGGAGATATCTATACTGTTTAATTAAGATTTAAATGTGGATTTGGCTGATGTACTGTACTTTATGTGTCAATATGACCTCCTTTATTTGGAGTTACGTATGCCTCCCCATTCATTTGAATAGGAGCCTGGTCATTTTAGTCCAAAATAACTGCTCAGAGGTGTTACCAAGATGGCCGCCCAGTTGCAAGACTTGCTTGAAAGGACTTCTTATTTTGAATTGGTTGTGATCGGTTGCCGTTGATCCGTGTCATAGCTAACTATAAATTTACCAGGCTTCAACTTTCTTCTGACGCTCTCACTCACAAAACGTGATGGTAAAGGGCTTGCTGCTGCTCCATGCCAAGACACAGCAATAAGACGTTTTAGAAAAGCATTAAGCCCCGCAAGGCTGTAGTCTAAGCGAATTTGCCTGAAGAAGGGTCAAAGGTGGAAGTAAATATTGCGACGGCATATTTGGCATCACTGGAAACATATTTTTTTGTTGAATTTATCCTTCACAGAACAAAAATTGCAGATATCTCAATGAAATACAATGACATCAATATTAGTCCAAATAATGTGTTAGCACATCATGTTTGCATATCTCCCAAGCAAGTTTGAAGGATCTTTATCAAACCTAAAACAGTCAAATGTTTAACACCTAGGGCCAATTTTTTAATTGGATTAGTATATATTTTAATTTGGTACCAAAACGACATCAATGGCGTTTTGAGTAAAACCGGATTATGCATTTATGCCACACCATAGCAACCTCGCTACATTAAAGTAAATTACTCTTTTAAGCCATTAGATAGACTAAAAAAACTCCAGTACTTTTACATTTGTAAGTGTAAAGAAATTATATTAAAAAGACTGCCTCCACAATCAATGCATTACCTTGCTCTTCTTTAGGAGAAAGTCTGTTCAAGTCAGTTACCGATTTCTCCTCCTTTTGTGACCATTCACAGTAACTTGCCGCATTCAGTAATAGACTGACCGAATGGAATAACCACATTATTACTGAATTGAGCAATACATTCAGCACTGTTTCCATGGACAGTGTTCACAAATGGGTACTTTTCTACTTCATTTATTTAATACACTATAATATACTACAACCCCAAATCAAAAAAAGTTGGGACGTTGTGTAAAATGTGAATGAAACAGAATGTAATAATCTGCAAATCTCGTAAACTCATAATTAGCTACAAAAAAGACACAGACAACATGTATATCAAATGTTGAAAATGACAAATTTCACTGTTTCATGGAAAATATATGTTCATTTTGAATTTGATACCAGCAACATGTTTCAAAAAAAGTTGGGGCAGGGGCAACAAAATGCTGGGAAAGTTGTGTAATGATAAAGAAAACAAAAGGAGGAATGTTTCACAACTAATTAGGGAACTGGCAACATGATTGGGTATGAAAAATAGCAATATCGGATGGCCTGGTATTTTGGACCTCAGATGGCACTGCATTAAAACCAGACCTGTTTCTGTAAAGAAAATCATTGTATGGGCTCACGAAAACTTCTGATAAGCATTGTCTATGAGCACAGTTTGATACTCAATTCAGAAATGTTAGTGTAAACTTTAACATGCAACAGCCATAAATTGTATTTAGACATGATACAGAAATACCGTCTTATCTGAGCCTGAGCTAGCAAGCTTGCAATTCTTTTTGGAAATCATGGACTCATCTGGGCTAAAAAGGAGAGTATCCAACCTATCCAACTTGTTTTAGTGCTCAGTTCGAAACACAACATATTTGACAGTGTGGTGGTGCAATAGTGCCTATGGGCATCTTGCACATCTGGCAAGGCACAATACATTCTGAATGATGTATGCAGGTTTTGAGCAACATAATGCCACCCAGGCAATGTATTTTCCAGGGAAGACCTTGCCTATGTCAGGAAAACAATGGCAAAATGAATTATGCACATATTTAAACAGTATTTCTCCATAGAGCAAGAGTCCAGGTGCTAAAATGACCTGTCAAATTAGGTGCATCTTGGAATGAAAAACATGATTAAGAATACCCCATACTGTTGAGCAAATGAAATTGGCTACACTTTACTTGACAGTATCGTCATAAGAGTGACATGACACTGTCATGAATGTGTAAACAAGTCATAAACGTTTATGACATAACGCTTCTGTTATTAAGTGACATTCAGTTTTTGTCATAACAAGTTAGGGTTAGGATTAGAGGTTAGGATTAGGGTTAGGGTTCATGTGTTATGACAGTGTCATGTGTTCATGACAGTGTCATGTCACTCTTATGTCGATACTGTCAAGTAAAGTGTCCCTGTGTACCCTGAAATCCTATATCGCGCAGGAATGGGACAACATTTCATTCTCAAAACTCCAGCAACTGGTCTCCTCAGTTCCTAAACATTTCCAGAATTTTGTTCAATGAAGAGGTGAAGCAGCACAGTGGTAAACATACCCCTGTCCCAACTTTTTTGAAAAATGTTGCTGGCACCTAAGTCAAATTGAACATATATTTTCCATGAAAATAGTCAACATTTTCATTTTCAAAACATGTTTGCTGCTAAAAAAGGGTTTACGAGATTTGTATATTATCAAATTCTTTTTTTTATTTGTGTTTTACACAACATCCCAACTTTTTCTGATTTGGGGCTATATAAAATATAATTTATACTTACTTTGCTTATTGCTTAAGAATACCAAAGAAATAAAACTAATTTCTCTGCTCTGCACCTTATTGAATATCATATTCCTTTATATCGCATAATATTGCATTGAAAAATCATATTGAATCACAATGTATTGTAATAGACATAAATAATCTCATCACATTACATTAGTTGCTTATTATGCATCTTTAATGCATCAGATCATTGGTAATGCATTGATATGTATTGTATTGTATTGCACTGGCCTGCACAGATGAATACAGAGATGACAGTCATCATGGCCTTCTCTGACGTACATTTGAAATTGAGCCTACCTATATCAACAAAGGTTCATGCACAGACACACACACACACACACACACACACAAACACAAACCAAATTGTTTTTGGAGCAGTAATGTGTATGGATTATTGTTAATTGAGATGAAACATTTTTACCTGCATGTTTGTAAGTATGGTATATATAAGTATATATACTTTTTTGATCCCGTGAGGGAAATTTGGTCTCTGCATTTAACCCAATCAGTGAATTAGTGAAACACAAACAGCACACAGTGAGGTGAAGCACACACTAATCCCGGCGTGAGCTGCCTGCTACAATGGCAGCCTTCGGGGGGAGCAGTGAGGGGTTAGGTGCCTTGCTCAAGGGCACTTCAGCCGCAGCCCACTGGTCGGGGCTCGAACTGGCAACCCTCCGGTTACAAGTCCAGAGTGCTAACCAGTGGGCCACGGCTGCCCTTGTCTGACCATCAATTATCGTTATGATTGATCACTTAAATACTGTTGAGTTGACATGCATTTCATACAGTTAAAATAGTGTCTTCTAATGTAAACTACTTTTGCCATGTTTGTATAGCGGCTTCCTACATATTTCTGGGGATTAGCTTCAGTGTGACACATAATGTAATGTATATTGACCGATGGCTTAGATCGCATGACCTTCAAAGTAAACTGTAATTATACTATATGCAGTACATACAATGTTCAGTACAGCCCATATGTTTAACAGGGCTAGCTGTACAACCATATAAGTGGAAACAAGTAATCAGTTCAGTGCACATCCCATGCATGTACTTATATTGGTAAAGCAAACTAAAACGGAAATGCAGATGCACACACCATACATGGACTGACGACTTGTCTTTATTTATTTATTTAATATTTATTTACATTTATACAGATTTTATCGCATATTGACATACAATTTCAAACACACTGCATCTGTTTATTTTATTACCAAAAAGCAAACTTTACTTTCATCATAATAGCAAATATTTTGACATGAATATTTTTTTGCGCTTTTAATACGTATGTTGTTATTAATAGCACTTCACATTGATTAAGACACTATATCTCAACTATATTCCATGTCATCAGTTGAAATAAACATAACACACATGGGGACAGTGTTTAACGCGTAAAAAAAACACTGGAATATTCTTCACAACATTTCCAGTGTTGACCCTTTGGGTAGTCTGAGTCGGAGTCTGTTTTGCTTTGAATGGTTGAGTCTGGCTCTGTGGGGCAAGCTGGCTACCTTTCTGCTGACCCTGACTTCTGCCTTCTGGAAGAAGCACAATAAGCAGCTTATTCCCTGGGCCGTGTCTTGCAGAGCAATAATGGAAAGTGTCCGCTTCCAACAGCTGCCTTCCAGGAGGGTAAACGCACTCGTGCAGGGTATGAGGCCACCCTTATCTCTCGGTCTGATTCCTTGCAGACAGTAAATATCAGATGCCAAGTCATGTCAAGCACAACAAGTAGTAATTCCCTGAGTGTATATGCAAAATGTGAAAAAGAAGACGATGCAGAGTAAAGGGTGAAAACAAATATTTGGTTGGTCATATCTATTCTTATCTTAAATGCCAAAGGAATGAGTCACCCTAATTGGGGATGGTTAGAAAAAGTACAATGAAAAAAAGGGGTAAGGAATATATTTCCTCGATCACACGGAAAGTGGCGGTATTTTTTTTCTGTGAATCTCTCTCTTTGGTCTTGTGGTGGGTCTTTCTTTCCAAGGCCATTTAGCCTTAATCCATCTCAGCTGCCTTTATTCACAGATTGTAACAGACACCAGGAACTGGGAATGGGCTGGCATAATCGTAGAGCTGTTTCTCATAAAACATAAATATCTGGTAAGAGTTGTGGTATGATCATTTTTTATGAAATGATGAGTAACATTTCCTCATCGCAGCTTAAGTCTTACAAGTCACAACTACGAGCATTAGCTAACTTCTAAGCTTTTACCATGGAAATGTTTGAAGTGAGGCTCAAAATGCAAACCATCCAAATGTTAGCATCACTGAGAACGGGTGTCCTGTTACATGACTGATGGTGGAATAGACTTAATCAGAGTTAATATCTCGTTCATAAATATATTTATATATCACTGTCAGCGTTAAAGCATGTCAGTATCCAACGTAAATTTTTAAATACATATATATTAAAATGACAATAAATTAGCACTGATGGTGGTTTGTTTTTGTTTTATTTGAAAGTTGTCCAGCCTTACATGCATCGTGACTTGAGCTCCCATTACTCATCTTGAAAACCTTAAATATACACACCTTTTATAAACTAGCGCCTCCATTTAAAAATATATGAATTATGTGACTCCCCTCTTTTTTCTTTTTGACTGCACAGCCTCTCCAATTATACACAACTGAGAAGGCATTTGTTTTTCAGGGATTGCTTCACTAGCCTTGTGCACGGCTCTCTGGCTTTTTTAACGGCAGGACTTGTGTATGCTTCAGCTGGGTATTCTAGCAGATGGATACTCCTTATGAATCAGAGCTAAGTCTTAGCCCAGGCGTGAATGTGTGTATTGGACTGCGGCACACATTTCTGGAGACCACACAAGTTCCAGAAGAACGTCCAACTCTCCCCACTGCCCTCCATCTTAGTCTCAACACGTCTCCATGGAGATGAGGTCACAAGTTCAATATCAGTGGGGGACCTGAAAGACGCCAACAAAACTGAAGAGTATCTGCCCTTCATTTTCACAGTGAGGGAAGCACTGCAGCTTCTGTGGCTTTGCCCATTGATACAATTTTTAGGCTCAAGTGGGGGCAATATGAACCTCAAAACAGGTGGTGCATATGGTCTTAGAATCGAAGCAAATAGTTTTTCCAGCTTCCATGAATTATATCAGCTGATGATTGAGTGCGTGGATGACACATCCATCATGAAGGTCATGGTTCCTTAGTCTCCTGTCTTTACGACAGACAGCTCTTTCTCCAGCCCTACAGCAGAAGCGCTTTCAACCTGCTGCCTCCCCTGCATTGTCTCGCGGCTGTTTATCAGCTGCCAAAAGTGTGGCTGTGGCCGTGTGTGAAATGACCCCTGACCCCGAGCTCCCAGAGCAACAGTGTGGAGACTCCCAGTGCTGCCATATCCCTCCACAAATATACAGATAAACAGATGATTTCATTACCTATGGAGTTAATGCTGGAGACAGGATGAGAGAGAGTATGTGTGTGAGAGAGAGAGAGAGAGAGAGAAAAAGTGGCAGAGAGAAAAAAAAAAGAGAAGGGGGAATGCACTAGTGATCTCATCCAACGTGCTGAAGCCTCGACGTTATAAATGAGTTTGTCGTACCACCATGGTCGGCCATAAATGACCTCACCAGACATGCTGCAGTAGTAAACTAAACTAATAAGAGTGTGCAGGAAGGACAACAGAGCCCACGGCGAGCTGGACGGCCGAAGCGCGGGGATCTGCCCGGCGAGAGGGCATAAGTCCAGAGGGCTGATAAATCTCTGTTGCCCCGATGAGCGCAGAGACCGACGCAGTCGCCAGAGGTGGGTGGGAATGTGTTTGCATGCATACGTATCGTTTGGGGAGGGACATCCTCCTCCTCACTGGCCTGGACATCCGTGCTGGTCAGGGCGGGCTCGCTCCCCTGCGTGGGGCTGGGGGGAGAGACTGCCATATGTACCGTAGTTGTGCTTGCCGTGGCCTTATAACCCAGAACAGATGTCCTCCGTAAACGCCGCTGACCCGTGGAAGGTTTCCAGCGTGCGACCCAGGGCCGCCTCTCTCCGAGCCGCCCTTGCAGGACACTGCACCACGCCAAGCCCCTCGGCTGGGCAACACCTGACCAAACTGTGAGGTTGATAATACGGCCATGTCGTCGTCTCCCTGCGTGTGTGCATGGACCAGGGGCAGCTCAGAGATAGGCTGCCCATTAAAGTCTAATTGGGGGAAGGTAACAGCTCCATTAGAATGGTCTGCCCGCTCCCCTGGGATCACTCGGCGAAGCTGTTACAATTTCCCTCCTGTTACAGAGTCTGGCACTACGTTACGACCTATCAACTCACTGTAATAATCTTTCCACAAACATCTGCGCGGGGAGATTTACACATTCTCCTTCCTTTTATTGGTCTATCTCTTCATATTCCTTTTTCCGTCTGCTCTGAAAGCCAGTTCTGGCCTGTGAAACACATCCTGATGTAAAATTCAGCTTCAAAGAAGCATGGACAGGTTGTTTGGGGTTGTCTATCAAGCCATGCTTTCCCTTTGAAAGCATGGTGGACATGGTGGATTGCTTAGTAGATCCTTCTGTTTACTCAAGTATTATTGTGGTTCATATATACAATGAGGGTAAGCCTGACACAAACAGACAAGGTACTGTCTGTGTCTTATATACAAACCCTATTTGCCGATTTCTCTGAAAGTAGACGTGCCATTTCTGAGAAAGAAAAGAAATCCAGATAATTGGTTCTCAGGTCAAGTCTTTGATAAAGGTTGACATCACATCCGATAAACAATATAAAAAAAGCCCTGATAGCCATCATATATGGCACATTTAAGAAAGACACAAACACTCAAAGCTGATGGGGAACAGACAGCCATCTTAGTTCTTAGGGTGGTCTCTCCAGATCAGCCACTCAAGCGGAGTAAAGACTTGTTCTCATGCTATTAAACAATATCCAGGTCAGATAAGAATGCTAATCTACTCAATATGTAAAATGTTTATTTTGTTGAGGAAGCTCAAACAACCTAAACCAATATTTACAAAAGTAACTGCAGCCAAACAGCCAGACTCTTTCCCAGAAATGACCGCAAATATCTTTTGAACTCTGGAGAGTAACATGCAGTGTGCATGAACTAGCTATGACATGTCTTTGCGACAATTTTGTTTAAGAAGATGCTACGACTGGCAGTATCAAATATGTTTTCTGCTTCCAGTGAACAAAAGGCATTGATATGACAAAGAGAAGTTTATCAATGTCAATAACCACGAGAACTGATGTCCTCTAGAGTGTTCCGCTACAACGCTCCCAGCATTCTGGTATTTACCTTTCCATACGTCCACGCACCCTGCAGAGTGCGCTGCGGACGTCCGAAACCTTGGTGGTCCAAGTTGTTGGGTCACTATTAAAACGGCATTATTTTTCTTCCCTTTGACCCCTGGCAATGTCTACAACGCCAAGATGCCCTCTCCTGGAAATAGCAGCTGTGTGTAGTTAGGGAGCAGGAAACAGCTGTCAGAGGCAATCTCAGTGCTGCGGCTCCCTGGGCCAGGCCTGGGACGCCCGTGCAGGCCGGCCTGTGTGTTTGTGTAGAGAACGTGCATGATGGTCGGCCAGCCATTCCACAGTCAATGGGCTGGAGGAATACTTTGGGCCATCCACAGATGCTGTGTCAGGGGGCTGGGAGGAGGCGAGATGGGTTGCAGATGATCTGTTGACATAATATTTATGGTTTCACACCATACATTATATGAAAATGTTAAACAATTATGATAAGTATTTTTATGTCATGTCATGTGATGTTTTTTCCTTATTTCAAAGTGGGCTCAACAACACTAAGTTAATTAAACAACAGACAACTGGAGATATTATAGTTGCATGTTTGTTAACTGCTTCATGCTTAAAAACATTAATAACCAGTCACCTCATGATTTAGATATGGTAATGCTACTCTTTTATTAGACAGTGGACTGTGATGTGGGTTTAGAGGTGTTTTTAATGCAAGTCATCTAATGAAGGCTCCAAGTGGCTCCAAATTTGAGCCTTTTAGTAACTCACACCAGCACACCTTTTTGCTCTGGCGGAGCTGTTGACACATTAGTTCCCTCGGAGAATCCCTAATGAGTGTAGAAAATGTAACCTGTCGGTAACCGGACTCTCTACTGTACACTGTAAAGATGGCCTCAGCGCCCAGCCCCCAAAAGACCTTCATTACCTGATCAAAAGATGGCTGAGAGTCATAAAAATTCCTTCTCCAACAGTTAAATTTATGGCCGCACTCATTAGTAGAAATAAAACAGATTAATGCAAGTGCAATTAAATGTGACCTATAGGTTGGGTCCGCAAGTGGACTCTACTTAAACATGTCTGTCTTTGTCCATCCTGGCGGTCATGTGAAACGGTCTAATGAGCATTTACACTGCAGACAGTCCAGCTGAAACAAATCGGCTCTTTCACCACAGGAGGAGAACAAGCACCGGGACGTTGTCTCGTCATTTCAGTACCTTTACAATCACAAAATGCTGTGCATTATGGGATTATCATGGGAACAGAATAGTGTGGCTACAGACTTAATGAATGAATGAGGTAATGAACAACTGCAATTAATTATTCATAGTTGGTCTTATGATAGACTGTATACAGGTATATATATAACAACAGTGAATGGGTCATATAATACATAATACATAGATAATGCCTAGTATCCATAAAGGTATTTTACCTGTCAATTTAGAGTTACTTGCTAAATCAATACAATGACATATTTACTTTTGATGTCTGAACAATCTTTTGAGCAGGTGCATATTTTCCCACCTTTACATAACCTTTAAATAGGAATGGCTATGATTCTTACTAAGATGATAAATGTCTTGAAAAGTACTATCATGTCAAATCCACATGTTTTGTTTTATTGCTCGTTTTCATCCACTCTTTCTAGTGTGTCTCAGTGTCTTTGACTCAGCCATGCCCTTGTATTTCACCCTCTGTTATTCCACATAATGCATCTCCACAGGGAGGGCATATTTGTTTGGAGAAAGGGAAGCGCCTTGGCCCTATTACGCTGCTAAATTTAGTTTCAGGAAAAGATGTTTAAGGAGAGCTGGTAGCGGACCCAACTGCTGAAGTGCCATTTTGTATTCCCAGTTGTGAAACAGGAGTCATTTTGGTTCGTGACTGAACTCAAAAGAAAACAAACATTCAGTTGCACTGTATGTAGTGTAAAAACAGTTTACACTACATACAGTGCAACTTCAAAAGTGCCTTATCACCTCAGGCATCAAACATGAGTAATTCCACATGAAATAGCAGCTTAGCATTTACCATAATTAGAGAAATATTTTTTCCATTTGTATAGTATAAATAAATCCAAATGACCGGGGTTGAAAGGCATTAATCTAACCCAGTATTTTTGTCCACTACAAACATGAGTGGCGGTAATTGGAAACATTATTTCTTCTGTGGAAATTTTTATCCATAAATATGTTGTACACCTCACTGTAATCACATTAACAGCTATGAGTCAGAACAGGAGGCAAAGAAAAGATAGGTGCACAAGCGTTCATTGTGATCTAATTGTCCAGCAATTTTCCCATGTTATTCTAACATAGTTCCATCAGGTACATATCATTTCATATTCAACACTGGAAATGTATTTCTGCCACCACACAGAAAACCACCAAAAGAAAGCACAAACTAAAACAGCCTCTTTCCACCACACCACTCCAGCACACAAACTTGATAACTGTGTCGAGTGTGAGAACTCTTTAAAATTTGGATGCCGACACAGTGTTCGCCATAAAGCTGGCAGGAGCTGTGGGGGGGTGGAGGCAGGGCAAACGTTGCAAGCGCATATTAAACAGGACGGCTGATTGATCGCAGATGAGTCCGAGTGAAGGAGTGAGAGGGACAGTCCGACTCTTAGGGGTTGTGCGGGGAAGGATCCGACTGAAGGTGAACTCTCAGGTTGTGGCGCCGCGGTACCTATAAAACTCTGTGGCATTTCTAAAGGCCCGACTAGTGAAAAGGTATCTCGGTATCTGCACAGGACACCCTGCAGTTCCAAGGAACAAAGGGGAAAAAAAGTCATACGATGACAAAGTCAAAGGGGGAAAAAAGATGATGAAAAAGATGAAAAAAGATGAATGCAAATAAAATGAGTAAGTCTGTGTGATATTATGCTAAATGCGTCATTCATCACCTTTTTCTTGTTTTATTGTTGAGTCATAGAATGATTAAAAAAGCATTCTCACCATACAGCCTTAGTGGAGTGAAGCTTTTTCAAAAGCAGCGCTCCAAAAATGGAAGCACAAAGGGGGATCTGTGGGAAATATTCCAAAAGCGACCTGCAATTTGGGCCCATTGTGTAAATATGCTTTATGACCTCATCAGTGAGTTCACACACAGGGAGGGTGGAGAAGGGAACTGTTTGTTGCTCTACTGTAACATCAATGCGCTGCACATATTAGGCACTGGATATGATAATATGTGCCCCCACCAGCCGTTTAGACCACCCAGTCATGCCGCGTTGAAACGCAGTCTAGCACTGGTCATTAAAGTGCTTCCCCAGGTCACTCAAATCAGACCTGTTAAAACTGTGCACCAAGCAGAGTGAGAGGGAGTTGGCTGGCGGCCAAGACTCTCGTCAGGCCCCCACTGCCCCCTCCCTTCTTCTCAGTTGCACCCCCAGACAAACACTGATTGATAATATTAATGTTTGGCTAAGCTACAAAGACCCCAGACTAGAGCTTCATCATTCTCTCATCTAGCCACTGTTGCTGGGGTCTCCAAACTGTATGTTTGTGTGTGTGTGTGTGTGTGTGTGTGTGAATAGAGTGGACCTGTGTATGGGAGATGCTGTGTATGGGAGATGTTGTGTGCATATTCATACATGGCAGTGTGTATCTGTCTGCACAGATGTGTGTGTTTGGGGGGGGCTGTGTGTGTTTGCTCTTGAGGGGAAGGTGTCAGACAGACACTATGACCCCTAATGGTAATGAATAGTGGCAGGCCTGACATTAATATGGGCTGGACTACCGCACCCCTGGGAAGCTCCTAGAGGAAAGCTTTGCCATTAAGAAACATAAATATATCCGCAAACGGTCTGTCTCCCGGCTAGTTCGCCCTCCGAGACTCAGGGCTTCCTGAACAGAGAGCTGCGCTGCTCCAGAAGCAGCTCGGGAATCTGCATCTCTTTCAGCGTCTGTGTTGGACAGGAGTTAAGCACATTTTCAATATGTGTCATTTGTGGTCTTTGTTTGTGACATGTAAATTATTAAAAACATGCAATGAGATTTGAGTTGCTTTTTTCTGTCATATTAACTCAGATGGCTCCAGCAGATTATTAATTAGAATGGCTTCAAGCAGTGCATCATAAACGTTTTCCTATATATAGTATATATATACAAAGCACTGTGCATTTTTTGGTCTCCCGTGTTGGTCTGGCCTGTCCAGATCTTCCATGTGTTCTAAGCCGTGCTGTGCAAGTGGTCAAGTCCAACTCCAATAAATCTCCTCTCTGCTAAACAGGGCCATGACTTACAGCAGTTCAGGGAGACGGCTCCTCTGGAAGGAAATGGCATGTAAAAATATTCCAAAATATACTTTATGGCAACATTTAACATCCATAGCAACAGCAAACAGGTCCCCTTAAGAAAAGTTCAGCTGTTAACCCTTTCACTGGCAAGCAGACCCTGTATACTTATAGCCACACAAAAAAAGCCTACCAGTATGGTAGTTGTCAGATATTTCAGTCAGTTTCCAAACAGGTACGAAAAACTGAATTTTAACTCCATATTTGTCATGATGAATGAAGCTCATGATAAGCAGGATGAGGCAAGGTGTTCAGGGTCCCTGCCCTTAGTCTTGCACATGGGGGGAATTTCTCCCCGTTGTTTTGGCTCTGAGGCTGCTGAATGGCAATCATTTTGACTATTTATGCGATGTTCGCACTGATAAAGGGGGAATGTTTGCACACCAGGAAGGACGGCGAGTTGCTGGAGCCAGGATCAAAGACGGGTGCATGGGACACCCTGCCCGCTCATACACAGTCAACCATCCGCACAGGTGAGGAGAAGTTCATGACGTCACCTCTGACAGTGGTGGCTGATGACACGCACACACACACACACACACACATATGCACTGTCTCAGGCATTGCAGCAAGTATAGAAAATGAGGGAATATCAAAATAGTACTATTTTATATTATAATACACAAAGCTTATTTTACAGCGCAAGATCACAAGATAATTTATTTTAGGCTAGCCTTGAAAGCTTTGACTTAAGGAGGTTAAGGATTCAGGTCAGTAGTCTGCAGAAGAGCAGGAGTAAATCTGCTTCCTGATCTTTAGCTTCTGCTTTTGGTAAGTTCAGTTTGGAATAGGCAACAAGAAAAAAAAAACTAATGAAGATAGCTCCCTAACTCTAAATGCATGTTGTGTACGTAAAACACAGGGTTTGCTTTGAAATTCACATTTAACTGCTTCTGACCATAACCACTATAAAGGAGACTCTTCAGATTATATGCCAGAACACACACAGACACAGAAAACAAACCAACAAGTAAAGCAAGACTTTTCTATTTGAAATTGATAAATACTACATCCCACCAAAAACAGATATTAACAACTTTTATTTCCTCTTTTCCATTCCATGACCAAAACAGCGTTGCATATAACAGGGAACATGGATCCATTGTCTTACACCACAACGTACAGTACAACTGAATACAAGTGAAATATAAACAACAAACGCAAAAACATTCTATAGAGAGAAGGGGGGGGTGAAATAGTGGTCTATGAGAATCAGAGCCATGGTTCTTCCCCAATAATAATTCCCTTCCTAATTGTATTTACCAGCCAGTTAATGTGCCGTGATAGAGGACTCCTACTTTCTGGGCTTTTTGTCTCTCTTTGTGGAATTTTTCACTGGCAGTAGCCTAATCCATAAATAGGTGATGGTTGCTGTTTGGCTGCTGACTACTGAGCAAAGTATGGGTGGCTTTTTGGAAACTAAATTTCATTTTATGCACACAAGAAAGCCCTGAACAAAACCTCATGCCTACATTTTGGGCTTTCTTTTTATGTTTAAAGTGCAGGTTTTCTGTTCTGTCTCCTGCTTTTTTTTGTGGAGAAAATCCCCACTTGATATTTTTCAATTCTATTTATGATAAACACATGGCAGATCCGTAACCAAAATAAAGTAGGCTGGCTGACAAAAACATGGCAGAGCATTAGTGTCTGGTTTTCTTGGTAGTGTCTCTCTTTGATATTTGGCTCATGTTCACTTGTGTTCTCTCAAGAATGTCCCTCAATTGAATCAAATTACTCTGTGGACGAGGAGATCACAGGAAAGTGAGTGTTTAATTATGCTTGCTGCATAAAAGTAGCCAGGCCTATAACTGGCAATAGATGGTCTAACCAGTGTCTTGTTGACATAAAGTATCAATCCAAGGCATCCCAGGCCAGCCAGACTATTACAGCATAGTATTTGAAAAATTCACAAGGCAGTTATGAAATTGGTCACTTGAGGAATTAAATTAGTACATGTATTGGTATCATCAGCCGTACCATGTATAAACTTTTTTAATAAGAGCATTTATCCACTCTCCATTAACTACACTCTAAAAAATGCTGGGTTATTTTCTCAACCCAAACACTGAGTTAAAACTGTTGGGTCATTGTGTGGGGTTGTTTTTACTCATGTTGGGTTATTTTCTGTAACCCAGCTTGTTGGGTTAATAGTTTAGGACAGCGCCCCTCCTCTCCCCCACCTGACGTGAGCACACTACTCGGCACCAGGGTAACTTTAACACAGCTGCATAGTTATTTGAGAGTTCGGGGGAAATCGTTATTCTTTCAACCGTCCATGCAGTCCAGCAGCTTTCAACATGCAGTGGAAATCAGGCGATTTTGGAAGGTATGTATCTGCTTTTAACTTTTTTATTATTATTATTCAGACGGATTTTAAAAGTAGCCTACACCCAGAGATACCTTCGTGATATGAATGGATATTCTGCCTGCCAATTTCGTTCAGCCTAAGCAGGTTAAGAATTGTGACATTCAAGCCAGCTAACGTTAGCTAACATTAATTTACAGTCTTACAATTACTGCTCATGTTAATGTTAAATCTACACAAAGACAGACTCTTAAAAACATAGTTCTGTGTTGACTGGGTATGAACTGCTGAACAGAAACAAAACAAACTTTTACAAAGAACTAAAATTAGCATACCAACAGCTGGCTAGGTTAACGTTAGCAGTCGGTTGGTATGCTAGCTTCTAGCTCTAACAAATGCTTCGTGTTAGTGCAGCATGTGTGTCAGCTAATGTATACAGTCGAAGTAGTCTCTTTACGTACGGTACGATCGTCATGCCAAACAACATATTAATTAATTCAGGGTAGCTTCATATTATAGCCATGTAACTTACTGGGTGGTTTTTGGTGGTAACATTAACGTTACAGACAACTTGAATTTAACTAACTGAATGTGTTAACATGAGCTAGCTAACGGTAGAACTATCACTGCCACTAACGTTAATAATACTGAACGTATGTTTGTCAGTCTGCTGTTAAACAACTCCATGAGGTGGTCATGGTTTCAGTGTGTTGCTAATATTTTGTCTCAATTTTTAATGTTTGTCAACATCATTCACTGATCATGGTTCGTGAAGGTCTTGATCTAAAGTTCTGTCAATAGCAGTGATTAATTTACTCTTTTTCTTTCTTTGATTGACAGGGCTGACCCCCAAATGGACCGTGGAATCTAGCTGTCTTCATGGAAGTAACTTATCACATGCTGATGCTGCTTTTAGAGTAGGCTATCCATTCAAAAACTAGATGTACCGCATAGCGGTACAAAATATGACCGCCGCTCAGTCCTGTACATCCGTTCCGCGAAAATAAATCACACTTCAATTTGTCTCCATATTTTACTCCATCCCCACTCTTGAAACTTTTGTGTATGCTTGTTTGGCATGCCTGAGTGTGTGTGTCGGCTGCACAGAAAGTACCCTACTGGTGCTGAAAAGGTGAATAGATTGTAGAATAGCCAAAGAAGATGTAGAATTGTTATAAAACCTTTAAAATCTCTAAACAATCACAAGTAGGGCAGTTCATCACAGTTCATCCATTGCAACTGGATTGATGAAAGGTCACTTACACCTGTAGGCTACATTGTATTTGGGAAAAGCAAAGGTATCAGCATAATGTTATTTATTTATTTATTTTTTATGTATTTATAAACAAAAACATCTCTGTCAGTTCCATGCCGTTTTCAACAGCTATCAAAAACAAAGGTCATTTTTGGATGGATGGATTTTTTGTGAATGTTTCTTCTTCTACATACGATTTTAGTCATCTTTAGTTCATGTAATACTTTATTGTCAATGCACAAATTAAGTAACAGTAGTCTGAAACGTTATTGTTAATGCACAAATTAAGTAACAGTAGCCTAGTCTGAAACGAAATGCTGTTTTACATCTAACCAGTGGTGCAAATAACTGACATGTCCAAATGGGCCTTGATGAAATGCGTCGCTAGACTGTTCATACACATTTTAGCGGGCCAAAGTTGAAAAGCTTTTGTCCGTTATTGTTAGTGCAAATATAGGCTGATTCATGTTCCCTTGCATTGTTTAACTGAGGTCCATGGCTAGTCTGGCTTTCATCAGACCAAGCTCAATCTTTTAAGAAATCAAAAATAAATAGCGGGCAGATCAGGCTGGGTTCACCCAGCCTAGTCCATAGGCACCCGATATTGTTTAATTTTCGATTGAGATATACACGCTCTGGCTATTCTAAATGCAAAAATGCATCAGGGAGTTATGACAAAGCGGTAACTAACAAACTAGATCCTAATAGAAAGTTGTTAGCTTCCCTAAGCTACAGGTAGGATTATAAGGTAGGCCTATTGACAACATAAATTGTCAATAGGCTATGCTAGCGACACAAATAAAATCTCCTTTGGAAACCAATGGCTTCACGCTTACAGTATCAAGCGGACTTAAACTGTCATATCGTGGCGAAAAGTTGTAATAACATTCACGCCAGCTCCATGAGTCAAGGAAAGCCTTGAATGAAGTAGCCACTTCTAAATGGGACCCACTACACAGTAGCTTAAGGTGTTTTGCTAAAGCAGCCATAATGAAATGAAGGTGTCATTGTTTGGATACTTCACACACCGTGCTTTTTAATTTCACAGACTACAACTACCAAGCTGTAATCAAAGCACATCGATTCCCCTCTCACACCCTGCACGCACTTAAAACAAAATAAACAGGCGTCTCAGTCTCACGCATGTATAGGCAAAACTGTATCAGACCCGTTAGTAACGTTGGTAAATCTTCCATTGCACAGAATGATTTTGTAGCACGTGCAATAAATGACAGTCGAAAGATACAAACAGTGCTGCTATCAATTTGCTTGGTATAACCGCATTTATAGTTTTCTACAAATGCAATCAATCAAATGCCTCCATCACTCAACCAACGCTTAACGGTAACATTACCTAGGTCCTTATTGATATTACAAGATTAGCGTTACCTGCAGTAAAAAACCAAGCATGTCGAGAAACATCCTTAGATTTATTTCGGCTTCAAGAAGAAATGGGAATTACACTTCATGTGAACATCGTCCCTATCCTTATTAGATGTTAAGCTGCGGTAAATTACAGTCCTTGTATGAAAGCGTCCATTGTTTTTCCAACCCACTTTTAACTTCCAACAAAATTACGTCTCACTGCAACGATGCGCCATCTAGTGGACAAGCGACTACTTCTGTAATACTGAAAATGCAGCCATGATGATGATGATGAATATTTATTTTGGCTTTCTTTTAATCCTACTGATTTTCATTTTTTTACCGGGGCAAATCACAAATGAGTGATTATGAGCCAGGTTGATGTGGGCCCTTGAGACCAACATACCATAAAAAAAGATTCACAGAGAACTGTGTCTGCCCTACCCTCCTTTTGGGGTCCAGTCCAGCGGGGGCTGCAGATGAAAACGAAAAATGACGGTTCCATGCTATCCATGTGGGGGTACATGCTCACCAAGTTTTGTGTACCCGGTCTTTCAGTGTCCCGGAATCCTTGTTGGTGTATGCGTCACTAAATGTACACATAAATTATTTTATTGTAAGGCCCCCCATGAACGAAAGTACACAAAACTTGGCATGCATTCAGAGGGTGTCATAATGATCCTACTCTTTTAATTTCGTGCAGTTTTGACCTTGTCAGCCAGAGATATTGAGATGAAAACACCTCATTTTTTGCTTTTTAATTTTAACTAGGTGGCGCTATACATGAAATAAGTGGTAATGGGATGGGTTGACATGCCCCTTAAGACCAACATACAAAAAAAGGTGGACCTCCTAGGCCCTACGGTTCTCGAGATATTCACAGAAAACTGTCTCCGGCCACCTACAGGCCAGTTGGTGTATAGTAACATAAATTAATTTATTGTGTGGCCCCCATGAACGGAATTCCACAAAACTTGGCGTGCATACATAGGGTGTCATAATGATCCTACACTTCCAATTTTGTGCAGTTTTGACTATGTTAGGTCACAGATACCTTCAATTACACCACCTCATTTTTACTTTTTGTGTTTAACTAGGTGGCGCTATACATGAAATGAGTGGTTATGGAATGGGTTGACATGGCCCCTTGAGATCAACATACAAAAAAAATGGTCCTCCTAAACCCTACGGTTTTCGAGATATTCACAGAAAACTGTGTCTGCCCTACCCCTCCTTCGGGGGTCCAATTCAGCGGAGGGGCTACAGATCAAAACGAAAACGATGGTTCCATGCTATCCATGTGGGGTTACATGTCCACCAAGTTTCGTGTACCCCGGTCTTTCAGTGTCCCGGGAATCATTGGCCGGAAATTTGGGCATGCGAAAAAAAAAAAAAAAAAAAAATCTGACTAAACCTATATGACCGCCACTTGCAATGCGGTCATTGCATGGCTATTTGTTGCCCATTTTCTCTCAATGCAACCCAAATACTGGGTTTAGAAAACCCGACAACTGGTTATTTTAACTAGCAGTTCTGTTGATATAACCCAGTGGTTTGGGTTGAATCTATACCCAATATACTGTGTGAATTTTACTCAACATTTATATAGTTATAACCCAGCACATTGGCTACCTTTACCCAGTCTATTGTGCCAATTTAACTAACGTTGTGTTGATATAACCCAGTGTTTTGGGTTAGAATCATACCCAATCTGCTGGGTTTAATAATGTACCCAGACCATTGGGTTAGGATAACTCAATGTGATGTAGGTCCAATAGTTAACCAGCGGCTGGGTTATATTTGGGTTATTTTTAACCCAACATTTTTTAGAGTGTAATAGCTCTGAAACATGCTCACAAGAAACGTACCACCAGGCAGCAATACTTCTCACAATGAACATTTTCAACCAAGATAGAGCAGGCTGAAAGACCTGAGTACACAGATTTCTGTTTTACTTTATTGTACATATACATATATATATATGGTTGGCACAAGAGCCATGATGATTATCTCTCAATATCCCTATTAGTTAATTTACTAACCACGTTTGATAAGTAAATAGGGAACAGTTGTATACATTCCTGTAACACATTTGGCACATTCAAGCCAAGGGGAAACACACAAAGGCCTGTGGGCACCATGCTGAAATTTTCAATACCTGGGCACCAGTGGTTTGCACTTAAGGAGGCTGGATCTTGAGGTGGAGTCCCTCTTTTCAATGGAAGCCATGATAGCATCACCTATGAAAACATTTTTAGCTTGGCATTTGTTTGGTAGCAGGGGAAACTAAAGCTGAGAGGGGCCTTTGGCTCTTGCACACTGCAGATCATGTACATACACGCCAGCCCCAGTGTATGTATGGTTGCTGCATATTTTTCCACGGCTTAGTATGTGGTTTGATGAGTATCGTGAACTATGTTCAGGATTGTTCAAGTAATTTGGTCACTTCAGCTTTTCTTTATTCTGCAACAGGCGAAATTATGTGATCTAAAGTCAGTTAAGGTTCCCCCACCTACTCATTAAATACGCAACCACAGCATTTTTTTTTTTTTTTTTTTTTTTTTTTGACTGATACGTCAGTTCTCATTTAGAGTGTGCAAGCCCGCAATGTGGGCAATGATAGAGTGCCTTTTTTCCCTGTGCTTTCTTAGGCAAAGGTGTGAGAACCTGCTACCAGCATTTCTCTCATATTTGTAAGCTGAGTTCTCAGAGCAGATAGCAGGACTATGCAGGCTAAGGGCAGATATATATTACTTGTCGATGAGACTGATAAACTATGTCAAAACATCTCTCTCCTGGCAGTGGGCAAAGCCAGATAGGCACCCATCTCTCCCTCAGGGTTTCTCTCCAAAAAGGCAGATCGCCATCTGGATGTGGTTGACTTGTAGGCACAAGATGTTATTTACATAGACTGAATTTTCACAGCCTGACAACCACAGCTATTGTATACCTGTGACATCAATTCATGTCATCATTTGATGTTGGAGCATCTCTACCTACTGACAACCGTTTAACCTCTGTTGGCTTCCAAACACCTTTTTTGTGTAAAACATAATATACAGTAACAATGCAGCTTTCTACTTCTTCCTGTTCATGAAATAGTAGGCTGCTGTTGTCCTGTGTTACATGTTGCACCAGTTTGTTCTTCCTGGCTGTTTGAACACATGTAGACATTGTGGCAATACTGAGTTACAGGGTTTTTTTCCCCCCCAGATGTCGTTCTTTTGTTCATTCCAATTTCAATTCCCCCCCAACTCTCTGTGGTCTCTCAGCCAAGGTCAGCATGTGATCTCGAAAAATTCCCAGAGATGTTTGATAGTCCCAAATTGCAAGAAATTGTACTGGGTATCGATGCAGACTGGTTTTGTTTATTGTTCCTTATGACTGCAAGTTATCTCATAGGACTTTGGAGTTACAGTATCTCACCAAATGGTACTGTTTAGAAAAAAAAAACGATCCTACAAAACTCACTGTTTACACACACATGAAAGACTATGTTGCACCATGTCAAACGGTTCCCAAATCTAAACATAGAAGGTTTTTTCTGTATAGCCAGACAGTTAACCACGTAATGACCACGATAAGAGTACTTTATCAGGCCAGGGAGAAGGCTTTGAGGATAAGGCTGTGTGGATGCTAATTAGGAAGATACAGTCAGTCAGAGCTCGGAGAGAGCGACTTCATGTTTAATTGCTTAAATCAACATGATAAGATGCTCTTTAAATGTCTGCCCCTCTTGACAAAGCTCTCTGACATAGAGAAAAGGCATTCCCTGTTTACTTATTTTCCAGTCAGACCCTCCATTTAGAAGACCCAATCAGGCAAAGCATCAAGATTAAGAATGCAAAAAATGACCATTAGGGCTGGGACCGGACAGTTTGTGTTTCGTTGCCATGGAGAGTTCCATCGCATTGAGCGGGAAATTTTGTACATTTATGTAAATATAACCAGTCATGGGGACCAGAATACTGATAACCACTACAAACGACAATATTGCTAATATAAACTAATGTCTAGAGTAAATTAATCGGATATGTCCACAGAACAGTGTACGGTACTTGTCACTTGCCTCCTTGCAGTATATGTCAGCTCTTGCTTAGGAATGAGTAGGCCTACAATTCTTCCATTCTTTCATCTGAGTTAGTGCTCTTGGCTTCTCCTAACCTGGGGGGAAGGACAGAGCAAACACCAAAAATTCCCATTTCCAGGCCTCTCCTCTCGTTCATCGGAGCTCGCTGCTCATTTAGTCGGCCTCAAATGCTCTATCTCATGATCATCACCATTACTGATGAAAGCCAAGGGCCCATTTTAGAGTGGCCTCAATTGCAGCAATTAAATAAGTGTGGTTGAATGATAATATCTGCCTCCCCCCTCAATAAAAGGAGACTGCCACATTAAATAATCCAACAATCAAGTTCACTGTTTGATGTTGTTGTTATACAAAATCTTCCAACTACATTTCGGGATGGCGAGCTGAGGCCAACCTGGTAGGCGCCGGACCGCCGTGTCTCCAACTGGAAGATTGAGTCCACACACGGGAGATTCTTGGAAAGGCTAAATATACTGTACACAACTTACACTACACTAGTTTCCCACCCACAGAGCCAGTCACTGCCATAGCAAAGCTGCTTCAGAACCCAGAAGAGACAAACGCTCAATCAAGTATCACTATACGTTTTTGGACTTCCTAGAGATTGTATAATGTGCACCACCAGGTTAAACACAGAAATTAGTCACATCTATTCATATTCATGTACACATTAGTCAACATCTATTCATGTTTATACCAAAGATTACTCTCTGAAACCTTAAATCATACATCTAACCTGTGCTGTGATCTTCAACATGATCTATCTCTGCAGTGGCCCGAAGAGATGAAGAGAAATTGGAGGCAGACAATGATTTGTCACTTCCTCTTAGCTCAGGAGGACCCCTCCTGTGTTACACTCCACAGAGCAGCCCTGCTGACTAGTGCAAGGAAAACGGAGAGAACACTCTGGCTGCCCGACACACAAAAGGGCCACAGATATTTCCTCAGTTGGGAGAAATTACAGGAGCAAATAAACAAAGCAACAATTTTCCCATCTTGAGTCAACAATGCACAGCTCGACCAATCTCAAAGTGTACTCGCAGCCTAATTATGAGCGGTGGTGAACAGTTTGCAGGAAATGAGACGACAGTTAGTTGGAGTTCGACTGATGGAGATATTTGGGGCAATTGATGTCGAAACAAAGAGGTTTACTAACCTCGGAGTTCTGGCACGTCTAGGGCAGCCCTTGTGGCGACAAGGCATCGTAAATTTATTGTTTTTCTTTATTACGATCTTTGATATTGTGTAGATTGGTGTTTCACAGGACTGGAGCTGACCACCTTAGTCAGCGTCTTCAAGTGGAGAGGAAATGTGTAGGAGGGAATGTTTCAGATGCTGATGATTATGATCTGTTTGTACTGAGCCTTGCTTGAATAATTATGTTTAATGATAATCTAGCTATGTTTCAGTTTATAACACGCATTCGGCTTTTGAAGTTATTTTTCTCTTTGTGAGTGACCCTTCTTTAGAGAAAAAAAGGCTGAAATTAAGCAGTCCAAAGAGCTTGTTTGAGGAGTACAGCATGCCTAATGCCCAATTTAAAAAAAACAAAGAGTATGCCTAATCAGCATTAACAAACAAGACCATGACAAAACATGACACTAATTAAACGACTTCTAATTTGTTTCCGTTTTTATTGGAGGTCTCCCAAACATGGTCCAGTCTGAGGTGCAATTTGTATTGTGCTACCACAGGCTATAGCCTTACCATTATAAACATCACTCCATTATCGTTGTAATAGATCAATTAACTTATGTAACCAAAGCCACTTGATTTGGAAAGGAACCAAAAAGATATTCCACAAACTGAAACCATACAAGGTACGCCAAAATTCCAGAATTTCAAGGACTGCATCCATGGTGCTCTATCTTTGAAGACTTGCTGGTATGTCTGCTGAAACATATATGGTCTTTGTCCGAAATCTATTAAGACTAACCAGATTCACTGCGCTGCGAGGGCTTGATTGTCTACCTGATAAGACAAAGTGGTCTGAGAAGTTTATTATTCTAAGGGTTCAGTGGTTCTAATCAGAGGTTCTACCAGTCAGAGATCCGCCCTCCTGCTACTGTGGAGAGTGAGTCTTCAGAGTCATTTTCGGTCTGTTTACATAAACTAGCCAGTTGCTTGCGGAGTTTACATTAGTGCCAACATGTGGGTCACAGCGGTTTAATAATGGTGTCCACTTAATTGTGTAATTGAGTTATTTAAAGGAACTGTGTGTTTTTACTGTGGACAACTCAAACGCACCGAAATTGCCAAGGTTAGATTTACAGAACATTAAGCTTTAAAGAACTCTTGCTGAAACACACTATGCAGATGAAAAATAGTTTGTTTACACCACATTTTTGTGGTATGAAGCACAGCCAATAAAATGGCTACCAATAAAAGTTGAGGGGGGTGGGGGTTGTTAGGGTGCTACTAAGAACTAAGTACAATTGTTGCTCATAACACTATGGAATTTGTATGCCAATTGTAAACCTGAGTTGACAGGGAGTTCCCCATGTCTGACTCACAAAAAAATGCTTGGTCCGGGCCTTAAGTCCTTTTAATTCTGTCTTAAAACCTCACCTCTGCACACAGTTTACAGTGTGATGGAAGATTACAGATTTAAAAAGAGGTCTTAGCTAATGTATACCTTAACACGTCTATGACGCAAGAGATTCCATTTGTCTATTCATGTCTGCAAGGCTTCTTTATATCTGAGATTCATCACCAGCAACAATGGCTTTATGACATTATTTGTGATAATCTATTTGATAAAGATTCCTGCGATTGTTGTTGCGGATGATCTTCGGAGTCCTTCTGGGGAGTAGTCTAGGGCTGAGTTTGAACTGTGGCAGAAGTGTGAAGGAAGTACATGCAATTGCCCCCAGGGTCCTTACAGCCTACTTAACCACAAGCAGACCGTACCGGCTCACTCACAGGCATTTGTAAAGCCAATAGCCGTGCGCAAACGGAGCGTCTAGGTTAAGTTACCTGAAATGAGAACGTGCTGTGAGGAGACTTTCATGTGCTCAGTTCAAACACCCTGGCTCACAGTCACCAGTGATAGCCGTGAAAATCTGCTTTGCTGATGATGTCACCGCACCATAATCAGATTGTTCTCTTTTTTTTTTTTTTTTGACGTGCTGCGGGGCACTTTCTCCTACATCCTGTAAGACACACAGGTTAACACCACATATACATAAGCTTTCACACTCTCTCACACTCTCTCTCTCTCTCTCTCTCTCTTTCTTTCAAACACACACACACAGAGGGAGACATACACACTAGCACACGTGCATTTATTTTAAACATGTGGACATACACAAACACACATGCATGTTCTAAAACACACTGCCACACACCCTTCCTGATGCACCCAATATGGAGTGCAGACTTTGTGAACTGGTACTTAGGAAAGTAAATATATTATTTGAACTGCAGCTAAATTTGGATTATTTGGAAAAGAAGGCATGAGCTCACAGGCATCGTATGTGTGTGACACTGATAGACTGGATAGATAGACTGTAATGTTTCTCTCTTGTGTGTGTGTGTGTGTGTGTGTGTGTGTGTCACAGGAAGAAAGAAAGAGAGAGAAAGAGAGAGAGAGAGAGTCAGACAGGCAAGAACAGGCCCTGCTGACAGAACCCCTTTTAGCGCTCTATCAGTGAACCATGGAGATGCAACTCTGTTGAGCAGCATCAGTCAGAGGCTGGCGACACAGCAGTTCCCAGCAACACTGGGATCACTCGCTTTTCAGACACTCTCTATGTCATTGTTCCAGATATTTCTAGAAGTGAAAGACACCTTCACATCTATTATACATTGAAATAACAGTGACTTCTTTTGGTATGATTGCAAACATAAAATGACTGTATTAAATTCAATATATTTAATCATAACATCAATGCAATAATATAAAAACAACATAAAATAATGGGAAACTCTCCACCTCTGACTTCTACATTTCTAAATAGAATTTTTACAATTTGCTAGCAACTCAAAATGCTGGATCAATGGGCCAGTTTGCTCAAATGAGGGCCACTGTGGGGAGGTGCAGTGGACGGGAGGTAAAGAGTCTACGAGGTCATACGCAAGAGCAGTCGCCCCCTGAGGTGCCACAAACACCACTTCCTGTTTAATGCAGACCAGCTTCCTGCCCTGCAAAGCTTTTAAAAGATGACTTTTACAATTTCATTAATAGCAGTGATTATTTACATATTTCTGTCTCTGGGGCTGATACTCTTGTGTTGCTTTCTTTTCCACAGAGTGTCTCTATCCCTCTGTCTTTCTCTCTATCTTCCTATCTCTGTGTCACTCTTTCAGGCCATTTCTGAATTTGCTCTGCTTCAAAGCTGAAAATCACATTACTGCTGGAGAAGGGGGGAAAGGTTTGGGTGGATGTTTGTCGTTTGGACTCTATTGTAAGCTTTTGTGGCAAAGATGTAACCCAATCTTTCATCCTTAATAAGGGCATATTTCATGGTAAATGCATGACCACTTAAACAGTTCACCTTTCCTTATTCAAATCACATTTCCCCGACTGAGACAACCGATACCCTTTCTGAGACGAATGGTGAGATTCGAAGGCCAAAAGCTTAACATGATATATTGCATAAAGAGGAAAATAATAAACGACTGTGTAGCTGACAGTCTGAAAGCCTATCCCTTTCTGAGGTTTTGTTTGAGCTGCGAGTAGCCTGGGCTTCCACGGCCAATGTGAGCCGGCCATATGGAACTCTTTCCCAGCCTACTCTCCGAGCCTGCAGCCACTCTCACACGCTAACAAGGTACGGTGGCGGCTAAATTTGGACGCTCCTCTCCTCTCCTCTCCTCTCGGCCTCTATCTTGAAGTAGCGCATTGGAAAAGGGAGGGGGAAACTGCCTCTGACTGTATTGAGCACATGATCTGGTATTCATTTTGATCATTTTGAACATGATCCGAGGAGCCGGCCTGGTTCTCATTTTCCCAGTGTGCGCACCGGTCAGAGTTGGCTTGTTTTATTGGAAACCTTGTTCCTATATTCCCGGGCCTGCCCCCCCCTGACCTCTAAGCCGTCTCGGGGGACTGCTGGGTAAAAAAGGGAGGGAAGAGGGCTTGGCAAGAGCACATGCCGGCTCTTGGCGTGTCAAAAGGGGTTAGTCCGCCCAGCGCTCCCCCTGACCTGCCTGGACCGAGCGCGCCCGGATCTATTCTGGGCTGCCAGCGAAGTGGAGCGAGATCAACCAAAACAGAGCTGGTATCGCCTGCTTGATCGGAAACCAACAGGGCCTTTCTGGTTTTGACACCAGCCATGGCACCTTGGCCAAATTGACACACACACACACACACACACACACACACCATGTCTTTTATTCAAAGTGCCCTTGGTTTTGAACAACAAGGACATTGAAAAACCGTTTTGCTAAAACGGTTGTGGTTTCGTCGATCCTTAGTTTTTGGCAAAGGCATTTAACTGTCCATAAGGAAGAGGAGAAACTCAAGTGCAGAGTCCCCATGGTTGCCTCACATTAACACTCTGGCACCCCTGTCTTTACTGAAGTGTGTAATCAAGTGAAATGAAATGAGAAGTGAGAAGCCTTTTAAGAGCTACGCCTTTGTTATGTGCTTCATTTTTTGAGTCGATGCCTTTAAGTGCGCCTATGAAATTTTACACATCATGTATGAAATAACAGAGTATCTGCTATAAGTTCTGCTATGAGGACTTTGCGGTCTAATGAATGAATTAGAAAGGTAAATACTGTCTGGCTTGTGGATAATAATATCTCCTCTTCTTGCCCTTAGTGGACCTTCATGGATAGGCTCTTTGCAAACAATACCTGTGCTATGGTTCACTTTGCTCAGTTTGCTGAAAACGGCACCAACTCAAATCAACAAATTGTTTGTAATACCAATTTTTTTGCAAGAGAGGAGCTGATTTAAGTTTAAAGCTTTTCACTACAAAATATTATTTCAATCTGAGAATAGGCCTGCGAGGCATTTTTTAGATGTGAAGATCATAGGAGCTGGCCATAATAAGTAATAAGTAACCAAAAGCAGAGCGCTCACAGCTTGAGAGGTACCTCTTTAAGACCGATGCTGCTGTCTTTATGTGCCGGAAAGACAAATGTCAAACTCCGTGAGGGCTTAGATATTTCATGTCTCTATAAAAGGGAGAAATGTAGAAACGTCCTGTTGTTATTTTAGCCAGTGTTGATACTGGACTCTATATGCTTGCTGTAAAACAAATGTCAGGCAGATTTAAAACGACAGTGTGCACCTCAGAGAAAGTCCACAAGTCCACGGTCTCTTCTACTAATATCTCTTAAAAATCAAGGATATTTATTGTTGAGGGTCCGCTAGGGTGGTACTATTTTGCCCTGTAAAACCAAGTTAAAAAGAACCGAAAGATGAAAGTCACTAAGTGATGTCCAGAGTCTAGGGCAGAAGCAGCAGAAGTGCTGAAGCATCCTGTCGAAGGAGCTAATGGACTATGGGTTACTATATATGTTGTGCTGCACTCAGTTTTGAAGGCTGTAGTAACAAATCTGCTTTCGCAAATTGCATGGTTTATTTTCACCCGAAGTGTGCATGCAAAACATAATGCAGTGAGACTTAGAGCCATGGTGAAGGCTAAGCTTAAAGCTTAAAATTGAACATTACATTACACAATACATGAACTCATCTGAACTGAGTTATGTTGGGTATCTGCCTCAGCAGGACTCGAGGTCTCCTCTGCCATAATGTGTGTATGGCAAATATGGAATTATCATGTTCACATGCCACTTACACAAAGTAGCTATAGAGTTGTAATGACTATGCCGAGCAAGTGACCACACACGAGACACACGACATGCACATTAAAATTCCTTATGATGAAAAGTTCAAAATCACGAGAGGGCTAGAGTGATAAAGTGTGTCCATCCGGAGGACATCAAGGAGAAAACACATTCAAAAGGAGAATAATAAATAAATGGACCCGAGTTGAGTCAAGATACAACTCTGGTTAACTTTAAACAAGAGGGTCCTTTGCCTTGACATTAGCTAATATTCAGATGAAAAGCTGGCATTCTGTTTTGATTTAGAATAATAATATATTTCATCTGGCATCATGGACGGCGAGTGGAGACCAAAGGCATAGAGTGAGATTTTAAAAAGAACCTGATATTTCAACCCTTAATCAGTTTAAGATGAGCTCCTCTTTGTAATAAGTACTATTTGTTAGATCTGTCCAATGAAGCATCTCCGCCGACTCGCCAAGCCATTAATATGGATATAATCATAGGTTTCCTCAAGAAGATTTTGCACTCCACGAGAATTCCTCCCTGGCAAAAGCCTGGCCCCTTCCAAAGCCCAAGTGTGATTTACAAATGGCTGACAAATACTGAGTGATGGACGATTTCAGAGGTGGCCACCATGGAACCGACCGGACGACTTTAGAAGTAAGATTGTCATTTGGCTTTCATGACAAAGGAAAAAAGGATTTGGGTGCCTTGTGGTCCAGTCTACCCCATTTTTACATGTCATACAATGACCACAACATATCTCACGACCCTGTGCCGCACAACATGTGCCCGGTTCAAAGAAAAACCTTGCTTCACCTCTCAAATTGGTGACTAAAGCAGGAGTCAGCCTTCAAGATATTCACCTGACACCTTGCAAAGGCGGCGTTGTTTGCACCTTGAACCGCAGGGTAGGATTTCTAGAAGGAAAAAAAAAAAAGGTGGTGTCAGACCAGGTAGACCATCGCTCACTGTCAAAGCAAGTTCTGAGCTGCCTGTCGTGAGGGAGGGGGGAAAAAACCCTGGCGCAATAATAGCTAATGCAGCTCATTTGAACGCTTGACTGCTCATCAATAGCACCATTTCCCCATGCTCGCTCTGTGGAAGTCAGGCAGCGCCCTCCACATTGGCGCCTCGCATCACCTGAGGAACGTCACTCCGCCGTCTGGCCCGATGGCTCGTTCGTGACTAAACGCAGAGCCAGTTATGTGAGAGAGAGAGAGAGCAGGTTAGAAACAAGATTCAGCATAGAATAAAAACCGCAACATTACATAAACGCTCTGGTATACATTATCTTCTTGGAATTGTTTCTTATCCCTCTTGGGGTTGTTGTGGAAATTTAAAATGATGATTAGATGTTTAATGGTTTTATTGCCACACACAATGGAATTCAATCCCATTACAGTAAAAAAAAATCTATTTCATCACTCTTTAGTGAGAGGTCTCTTTTCATGTTTTGAAATATTGCATTTCAGCAAGAGAATTTAGCTGTTTGTCAAGACGATTATTTGTTAGAAAGGATATTGTCAGAGTTTAAGCCAGAGCTCCAGGGGTAAATTTTATGTTGCAGCATCTAAAATGTTTATGTTGCTGCATTTTCTGCAAAAACACATCCATACCTAAACTATATATACACTATATGGCCATAAACATTCTAGACCTACTGTATGTTTATGGTCATAGAGCTTGATATTTGCCTGCTGCTGTGTGTGTGTGTGTGTGTGTTTGTGTGTGTGTGTGTGTGTGTGTGTATGTGTGGGTGTTTGTCGTGTGTATGTGTTCCAGCACAGTACAGTAAGTGTGCTGGTCTCTGGTTGCCCACAGAGGCACTGAGTGGTGGTGGGTGCCAGTGATCCTGAATTATCCAGCTTGCTGAGTCCCACTGACTGTGACTCCACTTGCTGAAAGCAAACGCCCCAAACTCAGAGCCGCTGTCCTTGTGACTCGAGCATGGGCCCAGCCCGAGCACAGCGTCCCAGGAATGAAAACAAAGCGCCATTACACACCCCGCATACCCCGCCGCAGATCTCCTCAGTCTCCATTCCATTAGCACTTATGTACCCACATAGCTTGTGCTTTAATAGGCAATGATCACTAATATGATCACGCAGAATACTGATGCATCTCTTTGATGGATCTGTAGATGTGTGTGTGTGTGTGTGTGTGTGTGTGTGAATGCGAATGCGTGTGCATGTGTGTGTGTGTGTGTGTGTGTGTGTGTGTGTGTGTGTGAATGCAAGTGCATACGTGTGTGTGTATGTGTGTGAATGTTAGTGTGTGTGTGTGTGTGTGTGTGTGTGTGTGTGTGTGTGTGTGTGTGTGTGTTACTGTGTGTGCATGTGTGTGTGTGTGCATGTGCATTTGTGTGTGTGTATGTGTGCATGTGTGTGTACGCGTGTGTATTTTATAGAGAAGTCATGCATCATAACACATCACGGCCCATCACCAAACACAGAACCAGATTAGAGGTAGTGGTAATTTTTTTGTGAGTTGTAAGTGGTTTGCTGGTGTGACTTTAAATTAATATTTTCCTTCCTTCCCTGACTTCAGCTTTAGCCTCAGTTTAAATACTCTGCTCGAGGTTGGTGTGCTGGTGTTTTAATTTGGTCCCACTGGCAGCTCTCTCAGCTCGGTGTCTATGCTTTGCTTTTAGGAGGGGATATTGCAGGCAATTAAAAATAATGTCCTTTGACAAGTGAAATATATAAAAGACCCATTTTGGCTTTTAATATCGGTTGAACATGTTGGTATATCATTTTAATGTATAAGTGGTGTAGAGACATGCATATTCATTGATTAAACCATGAAATATATTTTCTCTGAAATATATTGCCTTACAATGTCAAAGCAAACAATATTATTTTTTCAAAAGAGCTGCTTCAAACATAACTTAAATCGACTATCCATTGAGTGGAAGTGAGGTCAGGAAACGAAGAGCAATTAGGCTTGGGTTTTCAGTAATGAATGTTTTTATTTGCAATGTAATTCCTCCGGTGCTTGCTCTGTTTGTGTATCTATAAGAGTTTACCCTCTTAAAAAAATGTTTTAATTGCTGTTGTTCTGTTTATTTAGCTGCAAATTAACCATAAAAATTCAATTAATTGTTTCCAGTTGTTTCCTTGAACAAGTCATTATGCATGTGATTAGTGTAATAGCATCAAAGAAGAGAACATAACCTCTACCGCGATCAAATATTGAAAAACAGCTGTACATTATGCTACTAATTGTCTCCAAGATTTATTTTTTAAGCTAATGAGCTAATCCATCTCAAGTTGCATATCTGTATGTGATAAGCAAGAATAAGCATAGGCCTATTACAGGTTGTTTGATTACTCGCATTTGTCAGTGATTTTGTCTTCTTAACAAAATATGGTATCACCTAACACCTACAGCCTTAAATATTCTCTCTCACACATACACACACAGAAATACAGACAGACAGACAGACAGACAGACAGACATAGGCATAGGCACACACACACACACACACACACACACACACACACACACACACACACACACACACACACACAGCCAGTGCAAACATACCTTGTCCACAATGGTTCAATCCAACAGCAATACTGACACCTACTGGAAGTGTAGGTCATGTTTTTTTCTGCATTACAGTAAAACTATTGTTTTGGTGTCTTGCACCAGTACATGACTAAATACTATTATACTATTGCTGACATTGTAGTGTGCTTTTGTGCTTTAACATTAATGGTCAAATGATTTCATTCCTTTCAATAATAACAGAGAGGAATATTCCAGTTTAGTGTCAGCTGAAATGTTCAGCCATTATAAATACTGTAGCATGTTTTGTAGGGTCTGTTCATTGTTGCTGCTGTTGTGTGGATGGGATTGCAGAGATAGCACTTCAGCCTTTTAAGACACACAAGTTCAAAGTCATTAAGGCTATCAGCGCAACTGATTAACACATCTTTCTGTCTTTACAGACAGTTTTAAGTTTTGCCATGCTGTATACAGTGATTAAAATGTCATGGTTACATATGTACAATGTAAAAGCCACCATGACAAGACAGTTGCATACAAAAACGTAGCATGAAACGAATAGATATCAAACAAACTAAATTAAAAGAGGGAGCAAGGTCACCTCAAGTAGTAAAACCAATATACATTCACCTCTCAAGTTTTCAAATATGTAACCAAAATAATCAATATTTCTTTGGATATCAAACCATTACATGATCCCAATAACACAGTTGTCATGATTTGAATATACACCTTTCCTATGCAACACTTCCTTCATATTATCTTTAAGAGTTCTTCCCAGAAGCCTGACCCTCGGTTGCCCCCTCAAAGGACATCTGTATTTTCTCTAGCATCCGAGCGTGCTAGCCTTTGTCTACTCATGTGCTGGGGGAAGTGTCTAAGGATGTGCTCTCAGTTCTGCCCTCTATCAGCCTTTCACAGGTGTCTTTTGGCAGGTCATTACCCAACCCAAGACAGAGCAGTGCAGTAAAAACACGCAGGGCAGCCAGCAGCCCTAATGGCCAGAGCGAAGATGATGGTCAGGAATGGACAACATGGCTCAGGCTCCTCTCCATGAAACTCTTATAGCTGAATGGATGAGATTATTATTACGAGTGGCCATGAAATAGTGACTGAATTATATGTCACACTCTATTGAAATGTGATGTTGCACAATAGTTGTAATCGTGTAAAAAAACATGCAAGTCGGAGAATCAGCGGACCTACGTATTGACTGGGAAGGCCCATTCGCCTTTCGCAGCACACGCCGCTGAGTATCTGCTGGTGCTGCTGTTGCTGTGGAGCTGAGCGCTTGGTGATGATCCCGCTCCGGCCCACCCGGCTCTCAGGCCAAACAGTTGCGGAGTAATGGGCCGAGGGGAGGCGGACTCCCAGGGCCCCCGGAGAGTCTTGGGTGGTTGCTACGACTGCCAGGCCTGCTGGGTAATGATCTGACAGCAGACGCTGGAAAACGGATGGGATGCGTGTTTGGCCTCCTAACACAAAGCATTGTACATTGCCAGTCGGTGAAGAAGAAGAAGAAGAAGGGAGTGCACGCCATTCATCTCTTAAGTTGCTGATTAAATTGTGGAGGAGCTGAGGCTGATTTCCCCACAGCATGAATGGGATGATGTGTATACCAAACACATCATTGTCTGTGACACTGGAGGGAGCAATCCGTAAGAGCACAGATGCATTGCGTCTTTGCGTAAGACAGTTTGTAGTCTTTGGTGCTCTCCAGGGAGGTAGCTAGGTTGTCCAAATCACCTGTGGCGGAAGGGACGGACATCCTTCAACTTCGTGTGGGGCCCTGAGTGGGACTAGGCCAATGACCAGTGAGGGACCCAAAAGACAGGCAGTAAAAGTAGATGGAAAAGCCGTATCTGTGTTGATGTGAACGTGCTCCGGTCTACCTTTATCCAGATGGAGACAGATTTAGGTCGCGAGGGAAAAAAATGAGCGAGAAAAACACACTGTGTGCACAATGGTGCTTCATAAGGTGCCGAGTTCAAGGTTTGCGTGGCTCAAGTTCACAGCAAATGTTTGAAAACACCTCTGGATTGGATGTAAGCAAACAGATGAAATCATATTTTTCAACCAGCGCTTTGGTTTGTGAGAAACCCCCGCTTATTTTCCATTCGCATTCCAGTGGTGAGGTTTTGTGAACGTGTTGAGAATCCCTAATGTAAGACTCTGCAATTCCTTTAGACCTTCAGATCTCAAACCAGATGTGGCACATCCTTCTCTCTCCAAGCCTCAATAGTACCTTCCATTGAGGCTACATAAAATCATCTCGGAGGTTCACTGGATCCCTAAAATTAGCTCGGATAACTGAAGTGTGTGAAGGGACAGGGACAGGCTGGATGATAAATCTGACCCCTTGACCCCTTCCCTCCCATAGTTTCTTCTGACCACCTCCTGAATGGTCAGTGAACCCACACCACTATTTAGGCTCCACTATTTCTGCCATTCACGCCATCCTTATTTATTATTGAAGGGGACACAGTCGTGCCAAAGAGGAAAGGTTTTGGACGACAACCAGCTTCTCCCACCCAATAAATGAGGCTGCTTGTTATTCTAAGGGTTCAGGCCCTGCGTTTTTCTCTATTCCTCTAGAGTAGGAGGCAAACCATAATATATGAAACTACCGAACAGGAAGCTGTTTTTCCCCCGTGCGAGTTGTAGCCACCGTTGCTAGCCCAACAAACGGGCTTGTAAATGCGATTCGGCTCACCCCACAGGGGTAACGTCAACATGGCGGAGCGCTTCCACCGTGTTTGTCTGTGGTCGCCGAAAAAACCCACCCAGACACTGTCCCCCAACAGTGCAGCTTTATCTCCCAACCCGCCAAAAAGATCGTACAAGCTGACTGGGATGCTATGACATCATGTACGTGAATATCTTGTGTAAAACAAAGGAGCCTCCCATTGTATATTTGATTTGGCTACCGCAAGCTTTGGGGGTGTCCAATACATCACATGTCGGCGGGTACGACTATTTAATGTAGAAACTCCAAAACTCACAAATGCCCGATGACCAAACGTTCCAGAGATGTACCCATACGCTAAACACACAATATATCTCCTCCTACAGTCGCTCCTCTCTCCAAACAGGACTAGGTTTTTACATCGAATTGTTTGATAAATTTGACCCAGGTTTTCCAGCGGGCCCTATTGAAGCTCCTACTGTTTTTCTGTCTGTTGGTGGCCTGGGCCCTAATCACCCACATCTCCCAGGGAGGTCGTAAATTACGCCGATGAGATGGCGCTTTGTGTTCCTACTGCTGGGGCGCAGGGGCGAATTCACAGCGGCGTATTTTCACAAGCCGGACCCTAAATCATTGTTTTATGACAGCGGGGAAAACTTCTGCACGTTTACCGTGCTGATTTATGTTCATTTGGGTCTGGAGGACACTATAATTTGCAAGCAATGTGAAAACAGATGGATAGAGAGATACCAAAGGGCAGACTGACCTTTACGTTCTCACCGCCGCTTACAAATGGCATCCATATGCTTGAGGCGGCTGTCCAGTAACATCTCTCTCTTTCTTTCTCTCATTCTCCCTCTCTCTCTAACAGCTTTCCTCTCTACACATTAGAAGAAAAGTAAACATTTTCAGACTTATGTAAATGGCTGTAATGTATGCACAACTTTTGAATGCTGAAGATAAAACATTTTAAAACATACACACAAGTTCAAGTTTATTATACACAGAATGGTTGCTAAAAGCATCTTTTGTACTAATTGATATATGTCACAACTGTGACATGGAATCAGTCTCAAACTATTTCACTGCAACCTTGATAGATCAAAACCTGATGTAAAAAACATATTATTCCCATTGATTCTGAATGTGTCATTTTGTTTTGATTTTAGGTACACAACATACACTACAGTACATATATCCTGCAAGTTAATTAACATTTGTGATGATTAGCAAGGTGGTGTTGACTTAAAACACATTGAATGATCTTTGTGTATGAAATGCGCTATATAAATAAACTTGACTTGACTTACTGCTCTTAACCTGATGGGTGTTTTCGATTACTTCAGGTCCAGGTTACGTTTCTAATCTGTATTGTCCACTCTAGTTGCGTGGACAGAAGATGACAGAATATTTTATAGCAAAGCCAGCTGGATATGTATTGTTTGAGCCAATGTTTGACATAGAAATTGATATTGTAAAAAATGGCAAAACTGGACGCATTCCTTTGAAGAACACCCACCTGTGTGTTTCACGATGACTAAAACTTGGCAACAGGGATTGTGGTATATTGGCCTATTGACCAAACTATTGTTTAGTGGCTAGGGATTACAGGAGGTGGAGAAAGTAACCAACTTTAAGACTTTCATAGTTCCAGTATTGGAGTGGGTGGGGAGCTTAGACAGACCAGCCCCTCAGTAATGACTTTCAGTGTTCCTTGTGTCTAAAAAACAAATTACTAACTGTCAAGATACCCAGTAATCATTGCCATACACCTGCAATCAGGACCATCCATAGAACACAGATGCATGTTTTATATTTGTCTAGCTTGAAATGCCTGTTTGGAAGGCCCTTTCTACAATAGGTTTTATGTTTAGAGCATAGAGGAGAGTGTGTTGGGACTGTCCTGGACTGTAGCCCAGCTGTATGCATCTCTCTCCTGAGGGTCATACAGGAAGTGATCTCCTGCTTCATTGAAACCACACTCAAGCTGCCACACACTGCTCACTGCCACATGGGAATCACTTTGATCCCATCACATCAGACTTGAATAGTTATTCATGTTGATGTTACATATGGTATCCTAGCCCATTCCCTCACGACAAACCCTATTGCTGATTCACTGAGTATTCTATTTTTCTACCCTCCATCAATAAAGCCTGACAGGGCCAGCTGATTGTTTAACTCACTGAATATGGTGAACCATTAAAAAATGTGTCACCATAAAATCGCTCTGAGGACAGCGGATACTGATCAAGGACCTGCAAAGTATTAAAGGACTTTTGTGAGAAGAGGAATCTTGTGTTGCTTAAATGCTTAAAAATGGCAACTGTCTGATCAACCAAGGGATCGGAAGACACATAGTAGATTCACAGAACTTAATGGACTGACAGATGGACTGACAAACTGACAAAATGGACTATTTCAGGAATCA
Source organism: Alosa alosa (assembly GCF_017589495.1). NCBI lineage: Eukaryota > Metazoa > Chordata > Actinopteri > Clupeiformes > Clupeidae > Alosa > Alosa alosa. Next base: position 20,198,117 of record NC_063207.1, on the reverse strand, counting down.
TTGTCTAACCTCACACTGTATCAGGCAATGCATGGATAGCTCTGCACACATTATGAGACTAAGTATAGAACTATTTAAATGGAACTCTCCAGTTCCGACAAGATTTATGGGGGAAACATGAATTCCTCATATAAACCCAGGCTGTCAGCTGAGCACTACGTTGGAGCACGTTCGGTCCATGAGTGTCTCTCTACATGAATCGCTCTCTCTCGGGTGGTTCTCTCTGCGGAGACTTGGAGCATGACACAAAACGTGTCTCAGTGGGAAAATAGACCCAGGCCGGCCACATTTCTGGAAGAGGGCCGACAATGGGACACCCACACATGCGTAATATCCTTGAAAACAGGCCCCATCCATTTGACACTATTTAGCCCTGATTACTACCATACTGGGCGTTTTTGAGAGATTAACACTCACTGTGTCCAAAGAGCCAATTAATCATTTCCTCATCTGCTCTGGCTCTGATTCCAGTGTCTGGGCAGCACACAGCACTGAGCAAATAGCTATTACCAAACCGTCAGACCTCGTCGGATTATGAACTATATTCTCTCGACTTTCATTATTTGGATCGTTGCCATTCCTTCATTTGACCTCCATTTCGAGACCATCAGAGTCGTGTGAAATCCTGGGGCCATCAATAGTCCCCTCTTCCTGACACTCACTGACAGTTATATGAGAGTGCGTCGTTGGGAGAGATGTGTGTTTTACTGGTCTTAGATGATTGTGTCTTCCACACTGACTTCTGCTTTCCTAATGATTTACTGCAGCTCGGCGGGATGAGCTCAGTGAGTATGTGTGGTTGGCTGCCAATACCGCTTTTTCCCCCCATTGCGCTTTGGACTTTGTGGGCTCTGGAGAGGTCTGAAATGTTATAAAGCCATTTTGATTGGAAGCCAAGCAATATAAAGCTGGACGGAGGCCCTATATTGGCCTGCATACTCTGCCGCACCTCCAAAAATAAGAGAATATGTATGTTTGTGCTCGGTGAGGATTCTCTCTACTCTCTCTCTCTCTCTCTCTATGTGTGTGCATGTATATCAGTGTGTGTGTGTGTGTGTGTGTGTGTTTGTGTGTGTGTGTGTGTGTGTGTCAGACAGAAGGAGAGGTAGAGAGAGAGAAAGAGAGAGAGAGAAAAAGTGTATAAGTCTGTCTCTGCATGATTTATTCTAATAATTTCCTCACCAATCGTTGCTATTTCTGGCAAGTGGTGGGTTCTGCCCACTGGTGGGTTCTTAGATTTGAATGCATAGGGTACAGTAATAAAATGTGATAATGTTACACAGGTTGTCAAATGTTTTTTTTTCAAATTCTAAAACGACTAACAAATTTGCACCTTATATTTCAACACTTGATGCTTAACTTTTGCAAAACTCCTTTGGCATCAACATATTAGTATAAAAAACACTAGAATGATCATAATGTATTCATTTCACAAATTATAAACATTTGCCTACCTTGTGCACCTATCACACTGTTGAGCAATCTTGTATACACCATACATGCTGCTTTACAACGGTCATTAATGTGTCACAGGAAATTAGCTTTTGCAATTTTCAAAGCAATACAATGCAATTAATTTACCTTGAAGTAACAGCTTCAAACTTATTTTGGTGCTACACTGACTTGTAATAGGGAAAATGAAGTCTTTGACATTGTCAATGCCTTCTCAAAATGCTTTATATTGTTCTATGTAGCAGTGTTGATAGGGTAGGATCATGATCCTTTTAATCGTTTTTTGACAAACTGGGTCCCATCTTAGCACTAAATGGCGTTGAATATTGACGCCAAGGGCTATAGATATCAATTCTTCCATGGTGTTGCTTTACTGACCACAGAGAAGATACATCCAAACATGGGAAAATAAAATGTTTGTCATGATATACTCTGTTTTAAGCAAACAAATCACTAGTCCCACAGTATGGGCATTTGTCAAATGTTGTTATTAAGAGACCACTTTTATAATAATTAATCCATATTTCTTGCTGTTTGTATCTAAGTTGTTAATTTTTTCATTAAAAAGTGATGATGATGCCTTTTGATGCTTTACGTTACTATTTTTCAAAATATTTAATCTGAAATATTTAGATCTGAAACGTAGATGCAAAGATCATACAAAGTAATTACTTTAGACCAGTGAGGACTCAAAGTACTGAGAGGCATATAAGGTGTAGCCTTTGGAACCAAAGGAACAGTTGACAGCTTGTCTCAAACTTGATTTTAGCAGCAGACGTTGTCCTACAGCTGTTATCCACAAGAAGAATCCATCTGCAGAATACTCCTCCTGGGCCTTTTATAAAGCAGTGATTCTCACTGTTGTTATTCCAAAGAGAGAAAGAGGTCAAGACCTGTGGGAACCCCACTGGGACCCCCGGTCTGATCTGAGACCTGGTATTGTGGAGCCCAAAATGGCCCCCAACCATGGTGGGGTCACACATGCTCGGAGACATTTCAACAGGTAAAGAGCTCAAAGAGGACTGTGGCTATAAAGCATTCCCACAAGACTCAGAGTAAAAACTTGATATCTCTGTTCTTTACATGTGGATGGAACAAGAGTGCAATGTGTTTCCAAGATGGAAATCAAACATTTGACTTGTTAAATGTAACAGCAAGAGTAAAACCGAGCTGCACAATCATGGCAATGTACATGAGTGTGTTTCAGAGATGCACAGAGGTGTATCAGCCGAACGTCCCCAAAGGAGGTACTGTATGGCTTTTGTGGTGTGCTGTCCTGACCCCTAGCGGCATGGAACGTGCCCTACATTTGGTGAGGGCTTGGCCATAAGGATCTGATTACAGTACACCTGTGGTTAGGTCTACCACTGTTACTGAGTGTGGACTCCTTCAAAAAATATCTGTGGCAGCGATGCACCTCATAATTAAAGGGATTCCTCCAAAGCAGAATAATCCTGGTATGTCTAGATGCGATGCGGTGGGATGTATTCGGTGTGTTGGGTGCTGTCCTTTCAGCACAGTGGAAAATGATGGACCTCATTGGTTTTGATTTCCCCCAGAATGGTTTCCAGCAAGACCATAAGTCTTCCTCTGCTCTTATTTTTATATAGTAAATTAACTGTAACTTATGTAATTGAAATATTTTGATTGCATGCAAAGTCCTAGTTTTAAATGCAAATCATCATCTTAAGTCAAGTAACAGATATTAGAAAGAAGAAATATGAATGCATATTAAATGTCTATTTTGCATTTTCCCCATCGGAAAAGAGAAATCAGTTTAACATCAATACAATATGTAGTGTTGCTGTTGCACATCTTACTGCAGACTATTTAACCATGCATAGCTTTGTTACAATCACTATAATGTGCTAGGCTCTGTTGCTGAGCTAGCAAGGCACAGCAGGGTAACCAAAAGAAAGTACAGAATCCCCCCACCGTGCTGACGATTTTATTATTTAGGTCGAAATGTGTTGTTAGAACGAAACCAGTGACGGAGAATCTCAGACAAACAGCGTCTTGTGATTTTATTTGTTCTAGACACATATAATTTTATCTTTCATCAGCAAAGTGCCAGTTGTGCCTACCCCCCAGCCCCCAACCCCCCTAAACTCTCCTACTCCCACCACGCCAGTCTCACAGCACAGCAGTCCAGATAGCGATCACATCATGTAAAGCCATTTGTTTGGAGACTTTGTGTTGGTGGCCACCCATGTTTCGCTGAGACCCTGGCTGGGCTCCTGATGATGAGTTTTCCAAACCCTCGTCATCGGCTGGCAGTCAGAGCAGACCCGAGCGGAGCTCAATGCTCGCCCCACCCAAATCGCCACCCCCACCGCCCCCCCCACTCCACCCCCCTCCTCCTCCTTCCCAGAGCCAGTGTTTGTTCTTCTTCACCTTAATTCCTGTAAGAGTCAGCCATGTGATGTGCAGGTCAAATGGAAAGGAAATGGCAATCCCAGCTGAGGACAAGGATATAACCTATTAACATTCTCCTGTGTAGGACGGAAAGAATGGAACTCTCAGTTAGTCCTCCCTTATTCTGGGAGGTGGGAGTCTTTTCCAAAGGCAACACGGACAGTCAAAACTGAGCTGGGGAATGGAGATATTTTCACTGTATGTATGTGTGTGTGTGTGTGTGTGTGTGTGTGTGTGTCCATCTATGTGTCTACGTGTGTGGTGCTTTCGAGTGCACATATTTTCTTCAAAAAACTTTATGAATGTCTGAATGTGAAATAGCATGAAACCACCACAGTCCCTTAATTAATTACCAGGTATAACAAGTTAGAAGCTGACAGCTCGCTGACAGATTGAAACCCAGACAATGGCATGCAAGGGCAGAAGCATTTAGCACCAAATGATAGTATTTCCATAATAATCTGGAGGATTGCATCAGTCGCTTCTGAGTCATTAAGAGGTTTATGAATTGGCTTTTGAAGTCTCCAGGCTTGCAAATAAAAATGAGCAGGAATTTGGTGATGATTTATGGGTATTTAGACAAGTGGCTAACAGAGAGTGTGAGGATATGGAAATTCTGCTTTCATACGAAACACACTGGGAATGTCTGCGGGCTTCAGCGACCACTTAATCTGTTGGTGGACTAATCTGGTTGGCTGATCTATGCCCGATACACAGGCATCACCCTCGTCAGCCACACCACCAAGTGCACTTGACTATTTCAGCTCACCACAAGTCTGGGGAGAGGTTGTGATCCACATGGTGCCTGCTTGGGATTTGGATGAAAACAGTTGCGGAGTGTGGCAACTGTTTGCCCATCTGAGTTGTTTCTGGGGTTGCTCACAGTAGCCATCGGTAAATTACAATTATCAACACATCACTATCACTATACTCTGTGTAGTTATCTTGAGTTGACTTGAGTTCTCATCTAATTACATAGAATGCAATAACAATTACATAGTTGTGTAGTTGTGAGTCTACAGAGAGGTCATCCTAATTTCAATGGTGTGAGTAAATACATACACAAATGGGAAAATATGGTGCCATCTACTGGCCATGCATGTAAAACTCCAATAGTGTTAAACAACAAACCACAATCCCCACCACCACCACTGGTGTCATGATTTCATCTATGAGTGTTATTGTGCACCTTGAGCCACCATGACAAGAATACGAATACTTGTTTCCCGAGCCTCAGGCACGCCCTGTATCAGACCCAGTGGTGGATGCGGCTGGGGGCTAACTCGTCTCATTCGTGCTGCTGCGCGGAGGAGGCTAATGGAGGTCGGGACGAAGACATTACAGGATGGCCCTACAGCCCACGCCAGCCGTGGCACAGTTGACCTCATCTCTCAGTGACATGGAGCCCATTTTCCCATACTGCCCACTGCCCAGAGGTCAGACAGACACGGCGGGCACACACAGGCATGAATTTTTCACCGCCATATTTTCTCTGGGTAAATAATCAGGCCTAGCACACCCCAATAGCAGATGGCAGCATATAAATCTTGGACAGAAAAATAAATACGTGGACAAAAAATAAAATGGTGCTTTTTTCACAGGAAATGTGAATCACTTTTTTTTTATTGTGTATTCACACCTGCTATGTTGGCCAGTGGTCTGTGCATCTGTGATTCAGATGTTTTAATTCCCTCAAACCCAATGTTGATTTTTTGTTTGTTTAGATTTAATGATGATAAGATGTTTTTTTATTTTTATTTTTAAAAAGGCTTTACCACAAACAAAAGAGGTAGACTGCCATATACTGTACATGAAATTACAGTGGTTGTACTGGACATTTCTCTTTCTTTTGTGGATAGGAAACTGTTTATGTTGGTTTCTTAAACTGTGCAGAAAGAGAGGCACCAAGTTCATGACAGTGAACTCTGGGCTGTGACCAAAATCTTAGTGGTTGTTTGGGGAGGCTGACTTAAGCCATTTCATGTGTACTGTTTGAAGATGAGATATTCTCATGTTACAGTCTTCAACTTTCGCTGTATTTCCCCAATCCACAACAAACTATTCACAAACTATGTACATAAATGCCTTTTTAATATATCTATATAAGAAGATTTATATCTTCTAATTTGTAATTTATTTTTATAGACAGGCTTGGAAACATGTAAATCCTTTGTACCAACAGCAGAGAATGTGCACAGTGCTATATACATGTCCTGCACAGGTATTATAACACTGAAAGCCAAAGCAGCACTGCAGTTTAGTAGTGACATTAACAGAGTAGGCAATAGAGACATACTGGTCTTCCCCATGCAAATGCACTCTCCATAGCCATATTAACGAGAAGTAACAGTCAGTCATTTCTGACAGACCGTATTCTCCATTTTTACTTTGTTATAGACCTCTTGGAGCCAAACTATATGGAATGTACAAAACGTTCTTGCTCCTTGTCGTCTCATTGTACTGATGGGTTTAGTTGCAGCAAAACATTCTTTCCGCATCCCTGAAGTTGGCCAACTACATGTGTAGTTGGTCGGAAATACAGTTCTTTGGAAAGCAGCCAGGAACCAAGAACAAACAGCCTGACCTCACCCTTTGTTTACTTGCAAATATCATAACGGTAGAGGCCATGCAATGTTAATGAGACAGAAAAGTGTGGTCTCATTTGAAATGCAAAGCGGCTTATTAGCTTGGCTTCTGCAGGGAGGGGCTTCCACTGAGGTGCCCAACACCTGTCTTCCATTGTCTTTAATAACGTCTCTCTCTCTCTCTCCCTCACACACACACACACACACACACACACACACACACACACTTTCTCACACACTCTCTCTTTCTTTTGTTCTCACGCTGCCTTTTATGTACTCTTGCTCAAATGATTTTAGTCCTCCGTTGACAAAGACAAATGGGGGGATTAATATATATTGGACTAATCTGGGAGAAGTTGAAGAGAACATGGCGGAGCCTGGATAGTATTTCCCAAAGGTAACCAAATGCAGCTCTTCTGGATTAGGAGTCATTTGCCTCAAGGCTTAACTGTGATCAGAAGCCATTAGTGGAACATGGGCTGACAGAGAATAAAAGGGAGAAATAAGGACACTCTTTGATTGCTGGATCATATTACACTTCAAATATGAGTGTTCAAATGCCCTTCTTTGGGGAGATGTCCCCCTTGAAGAGTTTGCGTTGGAAAAGACTACATTCCCACACTGGCATAACCAGGCCTGGAATTTCATAATTTTAGGGGCAAGGCCACTTGGCCTTCGGTTGGGCATATTTGGCGTTTTTAAGATTTCCACTCTGGAGGGTGGTTTCACTTTTTTGCATTTTTAAAAGCCCCAAAAATGACGTCGCTGTCTAAACGAAAGGCACATCTGAAAAAAATATTTTGTCGTTTTCAACCGCAAGCGTGGTCGTATAAACAGGGCCTAAATTTCTTGCTTTGTCTTCTGGCTGCTGAATGTTTGATTTTTCTTGCCGTCACTTTCTCCACCGCATCAAAGACAATTAATTTGTGCTGTGAATGCTAAGCTTATTTTGAAAATCACTGCATCAGTCGGATACAAAGCAGAATAAAGAAGGGGCAAGTAGTTATGCAGTGGCCTGTAAAACTTTTTTTAAAGGGACATCACAGCCAACGCAAGGGGCAACAACCATGGCCGTCGTGGCTGCTGTAAAATTACACCTCTGGGCATAACCATTTTTTTAACAGTTTGATATTGTTACTTGGACATACATAACATGTTTGCAGTATAGCCTACACTGTCATGAATGTTCTGCTTGGACATAAACATAGCCTAATACGCCGTACTTACAAAGGGTGTTCAGTCTGCGTTTTTCTGGTCTACGTGTAAGCCTTAAACATGTTAAATGTAGCTTGTACGTGACCAGCTAAACAGCGAAGATATTAGATATTAGAAATTAGAAATAATGATCAGCACCTTTTTAATTGTCCATACATCAGGGGGGGCAATTGCTCTGTCAGTACCTTTGCCACTTTTTTAGAGTTTTTTAAAACACGTCTGTTACTCCCCATTGCTGTGTCATCAGTATGGCGTAATCTACTTACTTTAGTTTAACCTTCATATGTGTGTATTCAATGTGGTGTTAGCCTAGTCTTCACACAGACAAAGTTTAAAAATTTGACTTGAAAAAGTTTTAAAAAAGATAAGAATGGTTTTATCCCAGAAATACACTGATATTACAAATTTTACACAATTGGACACATTACTTGCTACTGTAAAAAAAAATGTAATCCCTTACATCAGTGTTTTTTAACTGGTGGGTCGGGACCCAAAAGTGGGTTGCAGAGCCGTTCTGGGTGGGTCGCGGAGCTTGTGGTTAAAAAAAAAAAATACATATTTAAAATGCTACCTTATCAGATCTAATATCAGAGCTTTCAGATCGGATTAAATGGGGCAGAAAACCCAGTGTGTGGCGTGTAGTGAATTGCTGGCACATGAGAGCATGAAACCATAAATGACTGAAAATGACATAAAATGACACATAGAAACAAAGCACATGTCAAAAACAAACATGTCGAGTGTTTTGAAAGGTGACATCAGGAGTTGAAGGCTTCACAAATGTAATGCCAAATCACCACGTTCCAAACAAGTAGGCTTACAGGAATTTTGCGTGTCTTACCATGTAGTTCACCATATCTGTTGACTTGAACGCTAAAAAAATATATGGGCCGCGACTTGAACATGGGAAATTGTGGGTCCCAAAGCCAGACCAGTTAAGAACCACTGCCTTACATTACTTCTTTACTCTCTCTGGAAAGTAATGTGTTACATTACTTTTGCGTTACTGCATTGAAATGTTTCTATGGACGCTGTTATTGATATCGTCCCCTTTTATTTATTATTTAATTAATGACGTTGTTACATACATTAATGATGATACATTAGCTAGCATAATCTAGTCTATTACACTACTTCAACCCAGGTTGCACTTTAGGCCTACCAGGCATTTCTTACAGATAGCTGATCATTGCTTTGCCTTCAAGTTCAAACACGGCACCTCAGTGCTGCTTTTAAAAATTGTGCATATTCAAATTGCTTTATGGAAGCGCTGCTACCCTGCTCACGCACTCTCCCTCAGAATGTTGAATGGTGACACGCACACAACTTGTAACAAGTTGACTAGGTGCGCTCAGGAGTTGCACACCTTCTGTCATTAACAGGCCACTAGCTCCTGTTCACATTGAAAACAGTGGCAGTCCTAACTTGTATAACACCCTGAAATCTTTTTGGAGGCAATTTGTGGTGTGAATGACTTCAGACCAATCATTAGTTAGTTGTGCTGTTTCCCACTCTCCCGCTCAGTATTAAGCTAGAAAATACTCAGATGGGTTTTATTTTTTGCGAATCTTCTTGTCGCCCTCCCAGAAGATGCGCGCACACACAGACACACACACACACACACACACACACACACACTAATACCGGCAACACAGTTTAACTTAATTAAGAATGCACATGTTTTATATAGGTGAATATTTAGTTTTTTATTTTTAACTCTTAGAAACGGCCTGACGGCCTGATTGTAAATAGGAAAGTGAAGAAGTATCATCTAAAGCCAAGAAGATCGTCTCCAAGGCAATGCTATATGAGGCAGCCTGATTCCACGCACCCTGCTCATGACAGGGTGGGCCTAAAGCACACCACGGCAACATGCGTCTCCACGGCATGAGGAGGAGGATTCCTATTTCCTAGTAGGCTATCTCAAATAGGAGAATAGAGTAATCTTTGCTCACACACTGTTAGTAACTGTAGTATGATTACTGAATTTAGAAAAGTAACGTGTTACACTACTTGTTACTGACAAATGTAATGTGATTACACCCAACTCTGGTCACGATACAATACATCACAATATATTGCAATACAATACATACTGTATTGAAATTACTTCCAAATTACTGAAAATGTAAAAATAGATCACATTATACTGATAATTCAGCAGACAAATAATAAAAAATCTATATTTGTGCGCCTAATACTTTAATAAAAAATATTGATATTTGGAGGCAGTGGCGATATGATACGATACAATCGCAAGTGGCGATAAGATATATCGATACAGCCCTACCATAAAGACCCAGGTTCGGATCCGGATCCATCATGGACATATGACCACATGTGCTTGAGTTGAAAATATATAAGATAAACAGCAATTAAGAAATTTGTTGAGAAGAGATGTTTTTGAAGGGATGTTTATTTTGTTGCTATTCAATTGTGCACAGAGGTATTTTCCCCTGTATCGGTTGAGACACACCCCATAATCAAATTTGGACAAGAATTTAGGTCTGGCTACACCAGACTAGTGACCCACACCACACACACACTATAAACAACAAAAAACAAAGGATGTGAGTAAATAATGTTTTTATCATTTTAAAAAGACCAGTTTTGTCTATTTGTTTTTAAAACTGCTTAATCTACAGAGATAAATGGGTAATTCCTGTCCCCTGCTTGCATAAACTGTATATATTGTATGTATGCATTTAATTATATGATTTATCCAATGCAGGAAGAGTTATTTTTGTTAATGTATACACCGAACAGACATCAGGTGTGCCGTGGAAAACTGTCAAATTTCACTTAATCGGTCTGTGCCTGCAAGGTAGTGACTTGATAAGTAAATAAATACTTGTTCATGTCAGTGGGTGGCAGTAAGTAGTGCAATAATGTTAATTAAGCAATGCACAGAGAAAGTGGCAGTGAAAAATAGATATTAGAAAGCTAGATACCGCATTGGGCTCCAGAACATAACGCTGCCATCATGGTGGGGGCAACAATCACTGGAGGCCAATGGAGAAACAGGTGTCTCTGATTGGAAATCAGACAGGTGTCTCTGACTGGGAACCAGACAGGTGTCTCTGATTGGAAATCAGACAGGTGTCTCTGATTGGAAATCAGACAGGTGTCTCTGACTGGAAACCAGACGGGTGTCTCTGATTGGAAATCAGACAGGTGTCTCTGATTGGAAATCAGACAGGTGTCTCTGACTGGAAACCAGACGGGTGTCTCTGATTGGAAATCAGACAGGTGTCTCTGATTGTCTGCAAGTGTTGCCCATAGACAGTAAGGTGTTTGCCCCTGCAGCAATATGCCATGATGGATAGGCCTACTTGAAAAGGAAAAATGCAGACTCTGAACTGAACTGTAAACAAATGGAAAGACTAAATTGTCATTATGTTTGCTGTATTAGGCTACAGTGTGTAATTTTGTTACATTTTGGTTGGTGGTGTGCCGCAGGATTTTGTTAATGTAAAAAATATACCATGGCTCAAAAAAGGTTGAAAAACACTGCTCTATCTGCTGCCTTACAAGAGCACTGTAAAATGTTGGTACAACAAACCCAAGCTTAAGGGTTTGATTATGTTGCCAGGAGTAATACTCTAACAGGGCCACACATAATATATCACTGGTTGCTCATGAAGTCATGTCAATACTGCAGACTGAAGCCATGTGTTTATGTCTGAACCGCCATGCCACAAGCAATATTATTTTCACATGTACATGCACAGCACATACAGCAATGTCATGGGTTTCGATCCCTACCTGATGTTGGCTTTTCACAAAGTCAGTCTGGTGACTGTTCCCTCATAAAGTCCTCCTATAAGGAGCAGAAAGGCCATCAATTATAACATGCATTTAGAACAACCTGGGGTCTATTTATGGGTGGTAATTTCAAGTTTCCTTTGGGTGCAAAATTATGTTAATCGGAAAAGTTTTGAGCTTAATAGCCTGTAGCAGCGGGTATGGAGCCACATCAAAATAAATAACTATTTTTAAACCACTGACGTGACTCAAAATGGCCTTACACTTCGGTGGTAGCGTGGATATGGTCCATACAGACCAACCAAAGTATTGTACACTTTGAAATTGTACAGAGAGGTTATAACCAGGGCTGTTTCTGAAGGAAGCACATTGCCTTACTTTGTGTTCCGGTAGCATCAAATCCAGGGCTGTACGTTAACTTATTTTGCTCATAGCGCTGGTGCTACAGAGGTAGTTGAAGGAAAGATCTGGAGTTAAAACAACCTGGTCACGTTTGACTTCTTCCAGTGTTGTGCAGATTTGATAGATTGGGCAGCCATGGCCTACTGGTTAGCGCTTCGGACTTGTAACCGGAGGGTTGCTGGTTTGAACCCCAACCAGTAGCCACGGCTGAAGTGCCCTTGAGCAAGGCACCTAACCCCTCACTGCTCCCCGAGCACCGCTGTTGTTGCAGGCAGCTCACTGCGCCGGGATTAGTGTGTGCTTCACCTCACTGTTTGCTGAGTGTGTTTCACTAATTCACGGATTTAGATAAATGCAGGGATCAAAAGAGTATTTATACTTATTTGGTACTTATACTTTACATTTGGCTGAAGCACATCCCACAAAATATCTAGCATCGGTATGTAGTTACAAACACCTCATCTGTAGGCTGCACTCTAGAAAACATTTTAAATAAGGTGTCACCGGTGCTAAACTGGTAACTCATCCATAGTACAGACTAATTTTTTGTAGCACATGCTACACATATGTAGCATTGTACAACCTTGAAATCAGTGGGCACGTTCGACTTCTTGCAGTGCTGCGCAGATCTGGCTGAATCTTACAATACAAACATGCATCACATTCAGCTAAATCTGCACAACCCTGGAAGAAGTCGAACGTGTGACCAGGTTGTTTTAACTCCTTTAACTTTCCTTTATGACATAAAGCTAACATAAATCCCCACTATTATGAGTACAGCAGGCTTCAGTAAGCAAGGCCATACCATTTTAGATACCATTCCTATGACAGAATACTTGTCGTGCTTACATGAAGTACCTGTCCTGTGTCATTATTGGGTCATTATTCTCAACAAATGTCAACTGAGTTGAGGAGTAACTCAAGGAGTGATTCTTACAATGCATTAAATTGGTTAACACAGGTCAGACTCGGCACCTACATAAGGCACATACATTGCTGTCTTCAAACTGTAGCCTATACCACCCCAAAAAAATGAGTACATTTTTAAACTACCAGCAGAGGGTGCTAACACACTTTTAAAAAACCCCTATTCTATAGTGACCCATCAGTTTCCCATATGTCATTGTCACTTTCCAAAATTCAGAAGGCGAGTTCTTGTGGTGCTTGAAATGCATTATATGGGCTCCTAATTTTGTGTCAGTTTTGAATAAGCTGACTGAAGGCCAGGTCGAAATGTATACTCTGTACGTAATTTTATGTTACTGCACAAGTGAATGACAAAAGAATCGTTATTGTCTATCATAAGCAATTATTTTGTCAAATTATCAGTGTGTCAAAATATATATGATGTGTTCATTGTAATTGTAAGTAAAACCTTTTTACAGTACTGATTACTGCATCAAAATATCTCTCAGTATATATCTCAACACAGTAAAAGTAAGTTGTGTTTAGCCACTTTAGTCAGCTTATACAACATATAGTCATTTATGTAGGATGAAAATTATTATCTCCTCAATTCCTTACCTCTTATATTAGTCTGAAGTCCATTACGTACATCTTTCGCCCCATCAGACCACCGTTTCATGTAGTATAACTGCAGAAACACAAGGTGGTGACAGAGCACAGGTTTTATTTGTATAACCACAAGAGCTTTGAGTAAATGCTTTAGGCAGATGCTCTACTGGAATGGTTTCAATATCTTAATATAGAATAAAATGCCTGTTACCAGTGACATTACAATGGAATAGTTTGGATGTCAGTTTATGGTTGAAAGATAGGACTATGCCATTATCTATTTCAGAAATTAAGAATTAAGATGAGTGGCATATTCAGGTAATAACTGAAGTTTAAAATATGTGTACATGCCTAATACTGGTTTTATAACAACAATGGATGCCAGGTGTTGATATGATTTACATGCTATTTTTGACCAAATCATTTTTAAGTATGCATGTCATTGATTTAGTTAGAAACCTGGGCTGTTAGTCCTATTTGACACAAATGGCTAAAGATAAAACTGGAAGATATTGTACAATAATTGAAAGATACCAGTTTGTTTAGGAGAGCAAAGTCTTACAACAGGGCATTCTACTTCACACATTGGGAGAAAAATGACCTTCCCATTTCGGACTATAACAAAGCATTCCAAAGGTGAGGTGCAGCCATGGAGCGCTTTAAAGGTAGGGCCAAGCCTGGAACCTTGTGGAACTCCACAGTTATTGCTAGTACAATTTCCAAAATCACGACCGGGAATGTTCCACTGAATACAGGAGTTAATTGCCTATGCTGTACTGCGTCAACATAAAACCAATATTCACTGTCAGGGATTGTGACCTGATCTTCAGTGTTAATTTAAACAAGTGGAAATGAAAAAAGATGAGAACAAGGCAATAAAGTGCTTTATGGTTGGTGTTAAAGAGCGAAGCAGCAGGTGTGAATGCTGCGTTTTTTAACGTCTCCCTGATAACGTCACTAAGTTATGGTTTTATTATTGTTAGATATTTCTGCTACACGGAGCTGGCTGAGACACCTTCCATAATAGCAAAATAATAAAATGAAAAGCTCACATAAAGGAGTTTGTTAGGGTCCATAGCACACACAAACATATGGACTCTTCTTTAAACCTGATCAGTGGATAAAGCCTTTAAGACAAAATGTATTATGTGTAAAGTGGTTGATGTTGTGTATGGTCTTTGCTGTATGCTGTTTATGTCCTTAACACATTTTTGGGTAAAGGTTTTAAAGTTTCATTTAAATAGTATAGTAAGTACTAACTATTTCCATCACAAGTAACTGGTAGATCTTGTTTGCCAAGGGAAGCTTGGCACTGCAGTTGAGCAAGCTCAAAAAGAAAAAAAGGAAAAACACTGCTTATTTTCAGACTGATTCAACAACCAAACAATGAAATGCTGAGATCAACAGACACCTCTACAAGTGTTGTACTTCCCATTTGCAGTATTCAATAAGTCAGAAGATCCTTGAGTAAATAGTCTTTTTTATGACAGAGCTGAGCAAGGCTGATGACTTGAGGACTAACGGTGATGGCTCATCCAAGCCCTTGAAATTCACCTCTGCATGAGGTGATCTTTACTGGGTAACAGTTTTTAACTGAAAAGGTCTGAGGTGTTTTTATTCACCCAATTCCTTGGCTAAAGCTTTAATCCAATCAAACTTACAAAGGTACACAGTGTCAAATGACTAATATAAGGCAATTATGTGGAAACTATCCATACAGGGCTATTGTTGACATTACAAGGGTTTCAATATCTAGGGTTAACTTTACATTGAGCTAACCTACAGTACTCCATTTTGAAAATTACTTCAGAGTGAAGTTCAAGGGGATATTGTAAAGCAATGCTCCCACAGCACCTTCAATTTGGAAATACTTCTGATCAATATACGTTTTTTCTGAAGATTGCATTTGCCCATACAGTCCAGCCAGACAACTATATTACTTAAAGGAACACACCAACATTTTGGGAGATTAGCTTATTCGGTGTCTCTCCCGAAGAGTTAGAGTAGCAGTGCAACATAGTTCCAAGTATGCATATGCTTAGAAAATTGCTGTCTCATTTTACATTGGTATTTGTACCTAGTAGAAGTCACAACATGTAAATGGAAACATGTTGTCACTTTCTGGAGCTATAGGCTAGTTGGTTTTGCCCACCTCAATGAGCTATGCTAAGCTAGAGATGAGAAGGGTATGTATCATCTTATCTAAAATTTATATTGTGTGGAGGGGTAAATGCAATAAATGTTTGTCATTTTAGTTCCTTTATCACATTTTAGTTCCATTATCATTAACTTGTGCTAAGGATGTGAACAAAT
This sequence comes from Alosa alosa, assembly GCF_017589495.1. Taxonomy (NCBI): domain Eukaryota; kingdom Metazoa; phylum Chordata; class Actinopteri; order Clupeiformes; family Clupeidae; genus Alosa; species Alosa alosa. The sequence continues at coordinate 20,182,455 of NC_063207.1, read as the reverse complement.
ATAACTTAAATTAAGTCATTAACCTGTTGAAGAGTATGATCATAAATATGTGATTAGAATGTCCGTGAACCAAGAGTTCCGCGCTATGATGCGACAATTACCCTCAGAGATTTATAAAGAACTTGTAAGACTGATTGTAGAGAAAGAAATTGTAGACTGTTTGCGTATAATTCTAGAAGGAACCAGGAAAATAATTCACTCCTCAAGTTAAAGGTTATTGCCACATTGTCAAGCTTTATGACATGAATGTGTTCCTTTTTAGTAAATCCTTCAAATGGTCTGTCATCATGTTGTATTCATGTTGTGTGAATACACTGTAAGATACACACACAGGCATCATATTACTCATTGCATGTCTGTGGAGCAATTCTGTGTTGTTTCTTGTGCCATCCTTATGCTTCAAGTTCACTTGATTCAGCATTCATTTAACAACAAAATCAATAATGGCACTTACACCTTCATATCAGGGCTTTACATTATAGCCTAAGTTGCCATGCAACTCTATTGAGAGTTCAAGCAGCAAGGAAGCACAGAGCTCTCTATGCACCTTTTGTGTTCATGAATGTTCCCAGAAGTCAATCATAAATCAGCAGATGGTTCTTTTCTTTAGTTTTTCTTTTCTGACACTTGCAACATTATGAAGGGGCCGTTTGTTTGCTGAAAGGGAGGTGCCAGGCTTAACTCCAGGGCTTTGGTGTCTTTCAACACCTTTGGCACAACCTTCCCTGGCAGGGCCCTGAATGAGAAGGTGATCTTAGCTACCACCTGTGAAGTGCAAAGGATACTCCTCCCATTTTCATCAGGAGCCACATAATACTCTTAGCGGTAATCTGTCGCTATTTCATTCTCATTTATTTAAGTGCTACATTCTTCTGATGATGTATGGCTTTTGGAGGCTTTTGGAGGCTGACAAGGCATGTATAACTGCCTTAGATATTTAGGACATGTCTCATCTTATTAAGTCATTGTTTCCAAAGCATGCCAAGTTTGGGAAGCACCTGGATACAGGTGCATCTGTTTGGCTGGTCCCCTGAAAGCTGTTTTTCCTTAAGCTACATCTGCCAGAATGAGAGATTACTTGCTTCCTGTTCTTACACAGGTCATAAAGGCCCAGTCTCACACCTTGAACCTTGAACCACAAGAACCTTGAACGAATGCAATATTCAGAATAATACATATATATTAGTACCTATATTCAGAATAATACATATATATTAGTACCTAGTGTAGTAAACCTTCCTAACTGTGAACTACTGAAGTTATAGAGGTTTGGATTGTAATTTTTTGTACTTACTTAACACTGTACATCATAGAAAAGACAGATTTCCAATGAGAGCCTGATACACTGTAAATGTAGTTTAATATGTGCAGGTAATTAAGGACTGAATAATAATTTGCTTTTGTTTCTGGAGTTAATACACTGAGTAACTGGCATGTAACCTGCACATACCCTCCATAAGCTTACAATTAAGATGGTGCATGCTTTCTTTTTGAAGAAAGACTGCTAGGCCAGCTCTTATATGTCAGAAAGAGAACTACAGTACACTTAGGGTAGGATTTGCCTCATTCATCGGTGTTGATCTCCTTAAGGAATCCATAACGTTTCAAAATGGCCTCCGACCATAGTGTTTTGAAAGGTGAGGCCAGGGTCTGGATCTGGTCTTCCAAAAACAAGGCATTTAGGAACTAACTTAAGAGAGACCAGTACAGAAGTCCCTGCAGGAGTACCTAAATTTAGGCAAATGTGATATCAGTGTTGTACAACTGGTCTGATGCTAAAACAAAAATGGTAGCTGAATATTGAATACATGATAAAAACATTTTTTTATTTGTTTTGAAAAAAACTGAAGCAAACGAACCAAAGAGAAAGAGTTTTGCCAAATAATTTCAAAGGGTTATTGAAAGGTTAGCAAAGTCTAACAGCTCTTTATATGCTAACAGTGATGAAAATATTATTAATTTTGATACATCTAAGCAATTCATTTATTACTTGACCTTTCTGTGAAATCTAGTACTCTAGGACAGGATGCAAGTGCCAAGGGGACTCCTTTCCAAGTCATGCCTAAGGCGATCATGATTTTGCTTCTCAAATTGCTGGCCATGGCCTGGTGCTTGTAAATGAACATAAACGGCCGTTTTCATGCAACCATAAGCATAAGCCAAACAAATTAGCAGTCAAATAAGCTTCAACATCTGTGTAATACGTTAACGACAAAAAGCTTTCAAATACCAATTTAAAAAAGTTTGTTGTCTCTGATGTAAATGTGTCCTTTCATTTTTTTTTTTTTTTTTGAAGACATCTCACCATAGTCTTGCTCATTGTGCCTAAATAGGAAAATAGCCCTGATGAAATCAATATCTATTTCCATATGACATGAAGGTAATAATACATCTTTAAGCCTCCACAGATGGTGCCACTGGAAGAGACGGTTAGTGGTGCATCTCATCGCTTAGGCCATTGTGTAGAAGAGCACTGCTACACCATTGCTCTTCCACTGAATTTTCCACTTTGACTGATGTCTGTTTTCATAGACAACAGACAAGTGGCCTTACCAAGCAGTGGTCATAGCATTTAGCAGGAGTTATTAGGTGTGCACAAAAAGGTGGTTTGTACGCTCCCCATTCAGAATCCTTTGCTGCTCTTTAATCTCTAACAATTTTAGTCACCTGCTTTTGGTCCAATTATGAAAATCAGATGATTGGATTTAGACATTGTAAAGGTTTTGTGGAGGATCTTTGTCATGTGGGGAACTGTAGAGATGCCATTGTGGATCCAATAGTCTCAAAGTGCTTAAGGTCAATTATGATTTTAAGTGCTTTTAAGATCCTTGAGGCAATAGTATTAATAGGGCTGGCTAACAGATCTACAGGGAACATACACTCTCTCAAGATCATCAACATCAGACAGCACAATATTTTCATTGCCAGTGAGTGTAAAGAACATAAAGCCTTCTCCATAGCACCATGGGTAAAGTGATCCATTGCATATCTTAAAACCTCTCACCTAGACCCCAGAGAAGAGACAGCTTTTGTAGCCCTTGTGTGTCGAAGGCCCTCAGTGAGATCCATTAATGGCCCTAATTGGAGAAGGGTTCTCTACTTGACGCTCTTGCACTGACTGAATGGCCTCAGTGGAATGCAGCTTAACTGCCACTCTACTTTATTTAACTTCTGACAGTTCTTGGGCGCCTTCAATGGACACCTTCACACCATGGGGTGCTCAGTCTGTCTGGTGTCTCTTGTTTCTCAAGGGTGTCTTACCACCCAGCTCTCAATACACTACTTGGACATCATAATATAGACAGTTTAATAACAAAACTGTCAGCTTAATATGGGGTTGTGATCTTGAGATATTAAGGGCATAACCTTATTAGACAAACTCTGTAGACTTTATCTTCATAAAATTAACCATTAGGTGGAGGGTATCCACTGAGTTGTAGATAAACAGTATGTAAGGGATACTGTATAGAACACCGGTCATAATTGGGAAAATAAATCCCGACAGGGCGAACCGGACCCCGACGTGCAGCAGGTCTTGTTCCGCCCTGAAGGGACTTATTTTCCCAATGATGACCGGCGTTCTATACATTATCCCGCTTATTACACGGCTACTTGCGAAAATTAAACAATATGACTTTTTGACTACATAGCCTAGGCTAGCCTATTTGTTACCGTTCATCGTGGCTTGACGAATACTTGTCTCACTAGGGCTAGAGAAAGATTTTACTGGAAGGTTACTAGCATTGAATTGAATTTAATGGGTCTAACAAACGGTATCATCTTGGAGGGAATATCTGTTGTGTGTAATTTCAAGGGACCATATTAGGGTCCGACAACTCGTATGTTGTGAGCATGTTTTCAGTCACAGACTCTGCTCTCTCATGCTAAAATGTAGTCACAAGTATGCTCCATTCAGCAATAATGAAAGGGAACATGATCTTTCAAAGCTGAAACACTACCGTTTGCCAGATTTGAATATATTCTGGCATGTTCTTATACATAATAATAATAATAATGCCTTAAAATGTGTTTTATTTCATCTGCATAGTACATATACAGGATATATTTTACAAACAAACCTTTGTGGAGAAATGGAAGAATAGAGAGAGTCCATGTTGGATATTTGTCTCTGGCTATAGCTGCTTGCAATGGAACTGTTGCTCACATTGTTTGTAAAGGAAATAGGGCAAAGATCTTACCAAGTTGCGTGTGAGAAAAGCACTGCATTCCTTTCTGTATAAGACACCAGAACAGGTGGGTGTTGTCCACAGGCACCAAGGTATGTATGTCAATACTCGTGCCCTCCATCTGAACCTCCAAACCCTACCTGGCTTGATAAAAGGAGAAAAAGACACACTAAGAGGCGTGGTCAGCTAAGTGACATTTGTGACTAAGTGGCTGAAACCGGGACAAGACCGTTGAGTGAAAAATTAATGGACACTGAAAGAGCTCACTTTGGCTGCAGATGAACCTTTTAATGCAGGTGGTCCCTGTCACATTGCTGGGGCGTCTGCTGTGGAGGTTCATGACCTGGTGGATTGAGCTGCTTCAAACTGGACCAACACACACATCTTTCTGTCTTGCATTGATTGTTGTTACTTAAGTCCTCAAAGTTTGTTAACTTTAGGCCCAGTATATGAGGATTATGCAAAAGTTAGTCAGGTAACAGACAACTAACTGTTAGAAAAGGTTTACTTAAAGCAGCTCTATGAATATATTTATGAAGAGCATATAAACACACACCTGATGTCCCCACTAGCTAGTCCAGGCCATTCTCTCTATGCAGTTTTTGGGATCAGGTCAGAACACCCCCAAAAATGTAAGAAAGTCTTTACACAACATCATCAACAAAAATGATCAAAACATCTCAGTTAGCATGTTAGCTAGGTTTTATCTGTCCAACTTTGGCTGTGTGTGTCAGGTTTTGTATGCTTTTTAAGCATACAAACAGCCATTTTTAGACTTTAATTCCATAATGCTCCTTTAATATTGATTATTGTGCTGAGTGAAGAAATGATTATCCCTAAAAAAAGACTGGAGAGGTGACAGTTGATTAATGGTGTCCTAATGTGAACTCTAGGCAGCTCTCCCTGGTTTGAATTTTTGTCAGTGACCCTGTATTAAAAAGGTGAACTTTCTAAGGTTAAAGTGATGTTGCTTTAAGCAGGACCGAAATAATAGACCCCTCCTCTATCGACGCCGTCCTCTCCTGTCAGGACAGTGACAGCCTCACAAAAGGTCAACCTGCAGACTGCAGTGCACCAGAGGGAAAAAAACACATCACTTAGACGTGTCAGTCACCAAGCTGGTTTGCTTTGACAACTTTGGCATATTGTTAGACTTAATCTATATAAAGACATGTTTGCAAAGCAAAGAATCAAGGAGAATGCTTTATTTGCTTATTTCTTAGGGCATGTTTAAATGAATTCATTACATAAACTCTTTCTGTATTTGTTTGTAAACACTATGGAGAAAATCATGCACTGTGCAAATTGACTTTTGCATTGTGGCCAGAGTGGCGGCTTGTTTGAAGGTTGCCTTTCTCCAGCTTAGCGCTTGTGTCTGTTGCACATATTTGTTAATATTTCAGCATGTTGCATCCTTTGGCTTTTGAGAATTTGTAGCTTATTATAATTTTGATGTAAATTATAAGAGGGACAAAACTACTTGTCAGTATTGTTATGGACTCAAACAGATGATTTCTCTCCAAACAGACAATGTCTAGTGAATAGGGGTCTGTGCACAAATACAAAACCATAGTGAAGTGTGTGTACTTGAGTTTAAGTAAGTTAAGTCTAGGTGAATAGTAGAACATAATGACTAATGTCTAAAAAGATACTTTAGTCTCATTTCCTTTTTCAACATTGACAGCAATGACAAAGATGTTTCTGAGTCAAAAGTATTTTGCAGACAACCAAGTCTTCCAGAATCACACGACTAGAACATAGAGCCAGAAGGAGAATGTCTTAAACTCCGCCAGGCAAAGCTCAGTGTGTCTGTATGTGTGTGTGTATATCACCAACAAGCCTGCCAGTTCCCAATCAGAGAGAGCATGCTTCTGATGCAAAGCATAGCAGACGGGACAGACTGTAGCTTATCACCAGTAAAGCTTGTCAAGGGAGGAGCTATGGGGCGGGGGGCAAACACCAGACAGAAATGTAGTCTGCAGTGGGATAACACTCCAGCCCCAGACTGAGGCCTTGGTTCGGCATGATGGCATCTGCCAGAGTTCTAGCCAACAACCTGCTATGCCACTGGGTTCTGCATGAGTACATTTAACATCACTAAGTTATTTTTGTTTATGTTAATTGAATAATTGAATTCAGGAAACCCAGGAAAACAATTTAAATTGCTGTAGACGTTGTGTCCCTATAGGAGAACTTTTTTTTTTGTAGCCAAACATTTTAGTTTGACGTTTTAGGTTTTAAAAAATATCCAAAAAATCTAACTAACTCTAAATCAGTATTACAGAGTTATAATGCTAAAACCAGCAAAGATAAAATTACATGAGGTAAGCATGCACGGCAAAGTAAACCACTTATTTTTGCCACTGACGAGAGAACCTTCGAGTAAGAACAACTTTACTGCACACTTGGCCCTTAGGATTCCACTCTATACAGAGTTTACACTTGGTTATAGCGTTCTAATTCAATGCTAGACCATTTTTGATCATTTATGTCCCTACTCAAAATTTGGATGTAAAAAGATCTAAAAATAAAGCTCTGGTTGAAAAAGAATGGTAAAACTGCAACTAAAAACTCCAGAACACCACGTTTTTTCTACAATATTTTTTAAAAGCAAAATTAATCTATTGCTATATTTTACAGAGTTTAGTTTAGTGCAATGAGCAAGGAAAGACTGCATGACATGCCAACACTGTCAGAGGACTTTGCTCCAGGTGGTAGAGAGATTTCCAACAGAATGCTGTGGCTGTGCCGAATTCTGTTACTTAAAGGATCTCACCACCAGATGCTCATTTGGAAAGAAAGTTAAGTTTCTAATCTCCGAGAAATTCAACTCAAGAGAACTGGGACCTGGGAAAAGGCAGTGTTTTACGGCCTGGCGCTCAAAACTCCACTGGTGCCTCATGTCATTATTGTTGAATGCCTCATAAATAACAATAATAAATAAATAAAATGAACTAGTAATTGAACATTATTAAAGAATTACACGCTGTTGAACTGTTGTTATTGCTACATGACAACGCCAAAGAAGAAACAAATGTGTTCCTTTGTGACCCACAGATAGCACAAAGCTATAATGAAAACAAGGGTGTTGAGTGAGAAGGTTTGACTGAAATGATGGATTGTTCCATGCTGAGAAGAAAACTTTCTCTCTCCCATGGGTGGTCTGTGTGTATTAGTGACGTATGTTCGCAAGCTAAACAATGACTTTTTTTTGTCCTGTACGTACCTTGCGCCAACGTAGGACCGATTTGTCATAGCGATGTGAAAACTAAACCTTGAAGTAGGAAATGTTGAATAACCTCTGCCAACTAAATTACACATAAACTATTACAAGGCATATTCTATTTAGAAATAGATGGGAAAAGGGGGGATCTGCTTTGTTTGTGCTTTTGTTTTAGTTCCTATGTTATTGCTCTTTCACAGTGTTGAATTCAGTGCATTGGAGCATGAGAGCTCTTCTTTTGATAATCTGCAGACTAGGGCTGAAAGATTACTCAATTTTTAATCGAAATTGCAACTTTAACTAATGTAATTAGCAAATTGTGAAGCCTGCAATTAATTGTGCAGCTTGTGACTCTGACCCCATGGTTAATTATGTCACATATATGGCTTTTAAATTCATGCATTTTCCCCGAATCCCACTACAGACCAAAAGCCATTTCTCAGCAATCAGCATTGCTGTAAACAGAGCCATAGATGGCAGTGTTCTGCCTTATTTTCAGAGAAATTCAGGACCGAGTGTAGCGCCTATTCCTCGGTCACTTTCTGCAGCAATTTCATCTCTGATCACCAATGTTCTGTGTACGTTTAGAATACTGTACACAACATGCTTAGTACAACATCTTAAATAAAGGTCAAGGCCTTGTGTTGTCTTCAGTTGAGGTTGCAGACTATTCTTTATTCATAATCACAGCGTTACCATCGTGAAAAGGACATTAGAAATTACTCATGCAAGCATCTCATGGGATTAGTTGTTGGCATATGAGCAGACAGAATTCTGTGCACACTCCACATCGAGAACACTTCAGGGTGAGTCAAGCCAAGCCAACGCTAAAGTGACAGTGTATGATGTATTTGACATATGGGTAGTTTAATTGCTCATTACCTTTGAAACATAATCACAGATTTGCAAAATAACAAATTACAGCAGCAAATGAGAGTCAAAATGAGAGACCTGAATCTATCTTTTAAAAAATAAGAAAATGACCCCTATGTAAAAACAAAAAAACCTCAGTAAAAAAAAAAAATAACAAAAAAAAAACATTTTTTGTATTATTTTTACATGTCATCTTACAGTAGCTGATAGGCAGAAGACAATGTTCCAATGTTAGGGTATATTAGGATACTGTCTACTTAAGAGTTTACACAAAGGGAGTAGGAATAAAATATTTCAATGTACAGCTTTACAAGGCAACATATGCTTACAATTAAAGTCAAATTATATGCAGCATTGTTCTACATAATAATAATAATACCTAATTTGTGTAAAAAATGGCATTCATAGTGATTATTTCTCTTTTTAATTCAGTGCGATTTGTGCTACATTACAGTATTTTTGCAGTACTTTTTTGTGTTTTGACATTTGGAAACTATTTAAGAAATTGGCTGCAATTTTCTACACTGACATTTTGCAAATATTATTTGGTCATAATTCCAATAAAATTCTTTATATATATTAGCTCTGACCTGTCATTACATTTTTCTATTGCAAGATAAATAAATCCTCTCACTAATGCCAATATTGACTCTATACTGTATGCAAATAATACAGTATTTTCTTTTCCTTTTTCTTTTCATTCTTTCTCTTTTATAGCTTTTCAGGGCAAAGCTTTGTCCTTTGGAATTGAACATTCACCAGCTATTCCATTCTCCCGTGTTATATTTGAATAGAAAAATTCATAACGGCGAGATTAATGAGTCTGAATTGTAGTTCAATGGTGCATTTCCGCTCTAACAAACTGGTCCCCTCCCCTGTTTGCTGAGTTATAGAGGATTTGTTGACAAGTTCTACTTGAACAAATTGTGTTTAGACAACAGTATATCTCACTGACGTCTTTTCACAGCAACTGGGGCCAAGGTCGGTTTTATATTCTACTGAAATCATAAAATGACACTCGAGATAAACAGAATGTTTACACGCCCCATGTGAGCTGAGGCTGATATGTAAATTTAGCCTTATTCTTTCATCAAATTTGCATTTGCCCTCTTAACCAAACACTATAGGGCTCCAATTCAAACAACTTTAATGATGGCAAACCCTTTATGACCGATTGGCGTATCAGGGAAAATGGGCAGAGCGATTTAGAAAGGAATGAAAGAAGGAAGCGCACTAGCTATCGCCCACCGACTGACAATAATTGGATCAACTTTCCTGAGAAATGGCTGTGTTTTGATGCTCTAGTGGCTGGCTGGCGATTGCCTGGCTTTCTCCTATTTATCGCTTGCCTTTTATCTGCCGTGAGCAGACCTTTCTACAGCCGCCTTCCCGGGCCCTGCTAATCAAACAACTTTTTAATAAGACTTAAACAGCAGCTCTGCCGCCTGTGGAAGGCGCCTCAGCTCTCCCAGTCTGACACTGGGAATGATGGCATGAATATCAATTAAGATTCTTCTCTCAGACTCGCACATACACACACACACACACACACCACAGATATGCACACTAAACTACTTTTTGTTTGATCACAGTCTTCACATGGCCCTACACGTTGCACATTTCACATTATGAGAATGAAAGGGATCTTTTACATTTCACATTTAGAGTGTTGTTGTTTTTCTTTAACACAGCTAAGAGTTTTGCCTGCAGGTTTTGGCACTGGTTTTCAGTTTCAAGCAAATGAAAATTTGGCTTCCCACTATGCATCATGATTTTATTTATATTCTTTGTGCTCACAGAACATTGATATATAACTACCAGCACAAATTATAAATGACAAGCACCAATACTATAAAATAAACATATATCCAAAAGCACAATCTGATTTGTCAACAGAATCCGTGTTTGTTTTAGCGTGCGGTGGCTAGTGCACCACGACGACTCCCTCTCTAACAACGTGCCCTCTACATCCTCTCCGCGGCTCCTGCCCCTGAAAGCCGTGAGCGCTCATATTTCAGCACGCTGCCTGGCGACATGCGCTGACAGTGGTACAGTGGGGAGTATGAAAGCGCTGTCAGTGCCGGGAGGGTGGTGGGGCCCCCTCACTGGTTTTCACGCCTTGTCCCTGCCCAGAGAATTGATGCCTTTGCAGGTCCTCGCGAGCCGGGGCAGCTGCTGCAGCCCGCGCGGGCCATTTAGAAGTTAACAAGCTCAAAACAAAACAAGTGACAAAACGCCACAGAGGAGGGAGGACGAGGGGGGGTAGAGCAGCGGAGAGACAGAGGCGGGGGTCTAAAAGTCTCTGTCTTCAAGGAGCATCTTTCTCTCTCGCTCCTCTCTTGTCCCCACCATGAGACGTGAGCCCTAAGTATGGGTCCTTGCTAGGTAACTGAGGGCCTGTTGTTTGGAATGTGCCTCCAATGCTATCAATGGCAACCCCTTGTGCAAGTCTCCTGACTTAAACCTTGCAGGATTTCTTTGTAAATGCCAGCTTGGTTGTGTTTTAGCACATTCTAAAAAACATAAAAATAAGGGCAAAACAACACTCTGCTTTCCCCCAAAGTAAAAAACACCAGCCTTGCCTGTCTGTGTGCCTGTCAAATTGCTATCTAATTGTAGCAGACCAGTTGGGGGAACGGATATCTACTCTTCTCTCCCCCCGGCTGGCGGCTGCCCTGCCATTCACAAAGCCAGGGGATGCCACACACATTCTGTTTGTTCTACATGAGCAAACAGATTGTAAACTGGCTGATAATTTTTGTACTGACAATGTCATTTACGGCTGTCAGGCCTTTGTCTTCTCTGTTTGCTTTATTCAAATATGAACCGAGCGGACCTCCCCTCTGCTGCTCTCTTCTGCATTAAAATCACATCAATTCACTTCCATTTCGTCTTATCTGAAATTCATTGGAGGCAATCACTTGGTTGAATGCTCTGCCATCTCCATGGAGACCAAAGGTCCCGTGTGGACTTCAGAAGGATTAGGAACTTGTAAGATTTAAGTCTTGAAGTACACAGTTTCTTTGTCGCGTCCTCCTTTGATATCAAGCTGGGAGAATTCGCCTTTTTTACTTTGATTTTAGTCAGAAAAAAAAGATGCCTATATGTTCTTGTTTGCAGGAAAGATTTCTATAAATATTCAGTCACACGCACACATTTGTTCTGTTTCTACATTTCACCTAGCTATTTAAAAGACACTTTCGTATTTATTAGTCTGACCCCCATTTGCATTCATGGGGCAGTGGTGATCCACAGTAATTTCATTCCAGCAGTGGGTTTGTATGGAGTAGCCATCTTTGTGCCGAAACTATGACAGTTGAGGTGGCATGTGGTGTCTCGATGCCCCAGTGCCACCTTGTTCTGCCCCTGGGGCATGGACAATAAATCCCGCTCTTTGGGCCCTGACTCTGGGGTCCAGCTCCCCGGGAGCCCCGCGTTCTGCTCAGAGGCATCTCCCCTTTGTGCCCCCACAACTCCCCCCGGGCAACCCAGTGTTATTCACATCCAACTGTCTGTCGGGAAACGGAGCTGCAGATGTTACTGTTCCTTTCTTTTAATTTTCTCTCACTCTCTCTTTTCTCTCCTTCATGGAACTGCCAGAGTATTTGTTGTATGTTTTTTTTTTGAGAAAGAACGTGGTGTGGAAAAAGCCATGCTGACTATTAAGGACTGACTCCTGGTCCTGAATTGGAACTCTTTTATTTCTTTTCACCAGCCAAAAGTACAAAATAAACATTTAGAAGTAAATGGATTAATTTTTAGTTACAGCCAGGCATTTGCATGGCAGCCAGGAGCGCTCCCCCCCTTCTCTCTTTACCATCACTGCTAACATCTATTATGCCTCTTTGTTGAAAGTGACAAGCTTTGCTGGGACTTAAATGTGTTGAAATGTTCTCCTAGCATTATGCCAGACCGGCATTTAAACAGTTTATCTTAAATTAGGTTAATGAGCAGATGGACATTCTGTATAAAGCACACATAGTAAAGAACTTCTCAATACCTGTGCCATTCATAAGTGACTAGAGACAAATTCTGAAGGTTAACATTCTTGCTAAATAACACTTTAGACTATTTTTGTGAAACTGTAAATAGCAATGCAAAGTAAAACAGATTTTGAGACCACTTTCTGTTATACAGCTATGTTGGAATTTCAATGGACATTAATGCATAGAATATACTCTTAACACCACGTTAAAAGCCCTTTACATTACATGTACTAAATGGCCCACACAGTAGAATCTGATAAATGCCTAGCTAAGGTCTCCTCTGCACTGTAGCTTCAATGTTATTCTCTTGCTGTAAGTCACTTTGGATAAAAGTGTCTGCTATAAGTGAATAAATGTAAATGTATGCATTTGCAATCACTTGGGCCATTGGTTTACAAACTTTCAAAGTGCCACAACTGGATCAAAAAAACAAAACCTACTCTTTGCAACAAATAAATACATTCTCTGAAATGCTTACCTCCACTTGTCACTTTCTGCCAGAGCTATTTTCAGCCCTGAACAGCTCATCAATGCCTCAACCTTATTTAATGCACCCTCAACATTTCCTGAAATTTGAGGAGTAAACAGAGAGTTGCCTCCAATGACATGGTGCCTCCTGGAGCAGCTAAACAATCAATGTGCATTTGCAAGTTGGTATTTACCTTCTTGTTTATTGAAAACTGTCACCTTTCTGGTGTGTTTCAAGATTTAGGGCAGGATACTAAGAATGTTGGACATGAAAATTCTCATTTTCTAAATTTGCATCTATTTTTGTTGATGTATAAGGTAATGCAGGGTCTTGCACCTTGGCCATGACGCATGAGATAATCTTCAATGTAGACAGGTCAATAACAATGTTTACAGTGTACTGATGAGAAAAATTTTCAAACTTCTTGTTGGCTAACTGTCTGAAAACTATGGGTTATGAGTGCTGAAATCAGCCCTTTTAACCCATCCAATGATCATGTGATCCAAAGGAGGGTGGCACTAAAGTTAATAAGTGCCACTTCAATTAAAATGGCAATTAAAATGTATAGAGGTAGCATACTGAAAGTTTCTACTGCATAAAAAAGCAACTTCAGAAGCTAAATTTCAGTTAGACTTCAGAAGGTACAAATACTAGTCTAAGTTAAGCGTCATTGGGAGCCTTTTTCCAGTGGGATGTCATCTAGTCATCATACATAAACAACATATTTCTTTAAGATGTCAACACATTATTTCTTGTGTAAGGCCTTTGCCAACTGCTTCAATGTTTAGTTATTGTATAACAATAAAAGAAACGATTGCATTCTGATTTGAAAGACAATTAGGGCCCATCTCAATTCTCTGTTTTACCCCTTCCCCTTCCCCTATCCCTTCATCTTACCCCTAGCCCTTGTCCCTCGAAACCGAGTGGCAAGACATAGGGGTGAAGAATATTCCCCTTGGAAATGAGATACCACTATCCAACCATAAGGGAGAGCGGAATGATTGAAACATTTGAATTAACGTAATTTACAGAGATCGTACCACACTGAAAGTTAATATTTTGTCACTAGCAACCTGTCTTCTGTCAAATAGGCTATCATTGCATTTTCAGCTCGGGATAAAACCGTTCAGGAAGTATTTCAACAACAGCAGAACGTGCCTATGTTCGTTCGCAGCCTACCTCCTGAATGAATGGTGAATGAAACAGGGATGGGGGACAAAATAAACATGCAGTTTGCTATGTAAACATCCCACAACTCCTTCGATATTTTACAATAATATCAAAATGGTCGTTACTTGACATCAGAAGCAATCGCTACCTGTAATAGCCTATGCGAGGAGTCGGCAGCAGTAGGCCTATGCAGCATTCATATCAGACGAGCGGGAAAAAAGTTCAGCGAATTTAGCTGCTGTTGGACTTTACATTTCTGACATGGTATATGCTGCCAATTCGCGGGGTAGGCTATATCAGACATGGAAATATGTAAAATGTGAGACATTTGCGCAAACAATGATGTGCTGTTAACATTCACAAAACAGCGATCTTCCTCATGAAGAACAGGACCTTCAATATATGGCCACAAGATTGAATGCAACATAAAACAATTACCATTTTAATTTTATAATTCTTATTAATGCCAACATTTCATGTCAATGAATCTCTCGGTGTGCTTGTTTTTCCATTGTGAGCGGTGTATGTTGAGTATTTCTCTTACCCCTCGGTTCAAGTAGGCTAAGCTCCCGATCTTGGTTGGTTTTAAGAGGTATCTACCCCTTGCCCTTATCCCTACCAATCGATCAAAATGAGAATTGAGATAGCCCTTCGTCTCACGTGCACGCGCAAAACTAAGGGAAGGGGGAAGGGGAAGGGGTAAAATAGAGAATTGAATTAGTTTATAGTTGATTTAGACAATTAGTTTTGATAGATAAAAGATGGATACCATGTCCATCTTTGAGTATCAGCACAGAGGAATCAGCTCAGCACATGGCACAGCTTACAAAGACTGCTGCTTTTGAGCATCTACACTGGATCCTGCCCATACCTGTTGAGACGATATTCTATGAAGGGAAAGAGGATTATTCCTGAATACCAGTCCCAGGTTTAACAAAGGAACCTGATGATAGAAAATTAGGCCAAGGCTTTTTCACTAAAGCAATGAGGAAAAATACTAGAGTGGGTTCTAAGGCCTTACTGACCTGGTGGCCCAAACATGTTATGGACTGGCATACGTTTTATGTTGTAATGGTCTCAGACAGCTGAAAGCTGCAATGTAAGCATATTTGATATTAACACTAACAATTATTAGGGGTAAATAAAAATAACACTGGAAGCCTCTCATGAGCTGCTTTCAGACCTAGGTGTAAGTCTGCATGTTCTGCGGATGTCAAGCAGTTGGGCCGTATATCTGAACAACATAACCGGCCATTTGGAATTCCGAACTTAGCCAGCTGTTATACTACTCCCCTCCTAGTATTTCCGACGGACATTATGTAAATGAGCTTGTGTCTGAACGAAGCAAAGAACATATGGAGAGTCTGTTCATGTTCGTGTTCAACCACACAGAGATTAATGTGCGTCGGTGTCATTCCGACATATGACCGCATAATATCAGCATGTTAGCATCATATCTGAATCACCCGAAGGGGCGGACCTCCGTTTGACAAAGATCCGCATATACTGCGGAAGATGTGTTTTTACGTACCGACAGTACTCGGTGACCTTGAGAAATGGAGATTTATGTGAAGAATCGCCAGATTTCTCCTTTAAAATGAATACAGGGTCTGTTTGCTTAGACTATGTTTTTTAAAGTATATTTTGGGCTTTGGACAGTTGAAAATTACAGGAAACAAGTGGGAGAGAGTAGCCTGGAAACCAGCCGAACTTAGCCCCGCCCACAAAATTTGAGGTTGGGAGGTTCGGTCTGGACTTGTTCCGTTGTGGAGCAAATGTGCCACAGAGTCACAGTTCGGACCAGAACTCTTAAATGGTTTTGTTCAGAGCTGAAAATGCAACTGTGTTTGACAGAGGACAGATGTAGGTTGCTAGTGACAAAATATTAGCTTTTTTTAGTATGGTACAATGTCTTTGTAAGTGACATTTATTTAAAAAGTGGTTCATTCTTCCCAGTTCTTCCTAACAAAAACACTGTTGCTAAAAGGTAGACATTTAGATTTTGCTATCATGTCTGTTGTACAATATATTGACAGCGCAATAATCAGAAAACAATATCAAGGCATTTGTGGAGAAGAAGAAGGCATTTGTGGAGAAGAACAACCCCTGTATCGGTTGAAACACGCATCATAATCACATCCCAAAGGATCAGTATCAGACTCAAATTCTGACTAGAATTGAGCACAGCTACGTAAGGCTAGGGAGAGAGAGATAAAACTAGGAAATGACCTGAATCTAAGGTCACCTGGTGGCCAGGTCAGGATGCTCCCAAGCTAATTTTGAAACAAAATTATAGTGAAAACAATTTAGGCTGTCCAGTCAGAGATGCCTGTCTTGTTTGGTTCTTTGTTTAAAGCCATTGTAAGTAGGAATAGGAATCACAGACTCAGAATACAATACTATCGTGATACATTTCCCGTGGAAATGATGTTATCACAATACAGCAATTCAGCAATGCATGCATTGCAAGACAATAATCTATGATACATCACCATATTTGTGCAACAGAAGAGGACACTTAATCATGCTCTCCATGCATTTGCAGAAACTTGATTTTACTCCATCTCAGATGGCTATCTGACTCATTGGCAGTTTCAGAATGATTTGTGGTCAGCTACAAGTCAGCACATCTCCTAGTGTCACCTAGTTACTTACGTTCCAAAGTGCGCCTCCAAATATTCCTCAGTGTTCTTCTTCTTCCCTCAAGGGCCCATGTTAGTCATTGCCATATTGGTGTTGTTAAAGAGGACAAAACACCCTAAAAAGGCACAAAGCTGGCATTAGGCCTATGTATTTTTTCACTGCATCATGGTATCAGTTTTACAGAATTTCAGAACTGAGAAGAAACAATGTAGAGTCAACCCTTGACATGGAGGTGGAAGCTAGTGATTCTTTGGGAAATCAGAATGCTTGGATGAGTACTGTAAGTTTGATTTTAACTGTCTTGAGTCTGGAAAAAAGAAATGTGTCAATATTTGGTGTCACAATCACCAGGGAAAATACTGAGATTACCATATTGTTTTTCATCCCATTCCTAGTCCTAAACCCATTTCTCTCAATCCAGGGTATGGAACCTGTATTAACTATAGACTGACTACATATAGGCTTCTGACCGAGAAAATATAGTCTCTTAAATGCCATTTTAAGATGAAAATGTTGGCTTGTGAGCTCGAAAAATTAAACTTCTATCAGGCCAATCAAATCGTGTATAGAGTCGTTAGGCGGGCTTAACATAATGATTGATGGCAGAGTTGCAACGGTTTGGCTTGAATTCCCTGCTAGTTGAAAAAAAGAAGATGGATGTTGCTGTTGGCCAACAGTGTGACACGAGTTAAGCTTGTTTTAAGATGGCAAAAGTTTGAAATAGCCAACTAGCTCCACTGGTGGGAAAACACATGGGACTCAGCGCTGTCCTATTGCGTGCAGAGGGAATTTGAAAGACAACCGATTATCCTGCCCCTCGGACTGAGCACTGCGAACAGTGAGTGCCCAGACCCTACATTTTAATGTGGGTCTGGCTCGTCAGGCTATGAACAAATTGCAACAAAAGCAAACTCGACTGATTTTGTATCCTCAATATGTCCTGAGTAAGGGAAAAAAGCCCCGAAGAATCCCAATAGGGGAAAGTTTAGAAAAAGACCTAAATATACCCTATTCATGCGCCTATTCAGTATTTTTCTCACACGAATAGGGAAAAAAAAATAACCTTCACATCACCTTGAAAATTACTGAGTTGATTACTTACATCAAGACAAACAAAAAATGTATTACAAGTTTTTTTAAATTGTTTGTTAACATGGGCAAACAGGGCATAATGTAATTACATATGGTAGCTAATTTGCATATACCACAACGGAGCTAATAGTCCAGGCAAAGTAAGGTCTGACCCAAAACTAATTGCATTAGAATTTATTTTCACATTTTTATATTTCAATTGGTGATCTAAACACCATAGTAAAAGACCATGAAAATCCAGTTGGTGGAAATATGTTAAAATGAAAGTTGCTTTATGCATTATTCTTTAGCAAATACTGACAAAACTGTAATTAGAATGTTGTAGCATACACATTCTAAAGATTATCTGACCCCATCTAACTTAACATGGAAATTTAGAATCTTGCATTGTTGAGGAACATTCTTTTATTTTCAAAGAGTGAATTTATTTGGCTTATTTCAGACTTTTGTTGCAAAATTGGTGTCTATTTTTACATTTTGGCCCTTTGAATCAATGGAAATGGTTGTTGACTCTTTAAATAGAGCCAGTGTGTTTTTGCGTGTAAGTATTCCACAATGTTCAAGCCGTACAAACACATAGTTAGCATTAGCATTATTACATAGCATTTTTCAGCCTAGGAAAGTGGTTTTAGTGTTTAATCTGATTTAGAGGTCACTTAAACATATACAGTATATCACACTAAAGTCCATAATTTTCCAAGACTAATTGACCTCTTGCCCAGGGGTTGACTTATAGACTGTCTGTCCAATCAGAGGGGCCTGTATGATGCCCCTTTACTTTGCACAATTTTGTTTAAAACAATAATCAGACAGCACAGTATGTTTATGTTTCGACAGAAGGGTGCCGATGGGATAACTGCAGCTAGCCTCCAAAAAGCTGACTCTATTGTTGTGACATCTGGCAAAAATGTGCATGCTATACTAATAAATATAGTTTAAGATTAATAATTAACAATGCATGCCTATGCATGGCTCATGGTTTTACCAAGTCATAGAACAGTCAAAACTATACATATTCTAAAAGCATGCACTGTACATGAAATATAGCATCAATCAACTTATGTCCCATCTTCCTCCATACCATGCATAACACATACTCCTCTATTCTGTATAGGCGAATCAAGTAAACAGCTGATATACATTTTGGCCTGCACTATTAAGGAAAACAGATTAAACACCCTAAACTATATATTTTCTAAAAGCATATACCCTCTAGATGAGATATAATACCAGTTAAGACATGTATTATCTTCCTCCATGCCTTGGACAATTTGTTTGTCAAATGTTGCAATCGGTTTTGGGTCAGACCTTACTTTGCCTATACATTACCATAATTACAGTGCATGAAAATGCACTGTACTGTTCTTCCAAGGCTTTCTCTTATACTTCTTCTTTTTCTTCTTGTAGCGCATTTAATGCAGCTTCAACCGTTTAACGTAGATGTTACATAGGTCTTACTTAGGACATGGGTGCTTTGCATACCTGTCAACATTTAGCTTTCCAGAAAACGGGAGATTTTCTTTCCGGGGTTCTAACCGGATCTGTGTTTGCATATTTAATACGTTTCATACACGTGTTTCAACTGCATTTCGGTCGTTGCTTTTACCTTACCATTACCTTACGCATGCCAGTATCCACCAGCTGCCTGCCTGCAGCCTACTTCCAAAACTCCTTGCTGTCAGATTTGGTTCCGAGGGAACAAGTTCAGTGTATTAACAACACTCAATAACAGTTTATGTGATGTGTTAATCAATTAAATTCCCAACAATTTCACAACAGCTCTGGAGTAGGCCATTCATCTAACCCGCTTGCTTACAACGAGACTCAGGCTGCGCAGTTGGCACCCGCTTCCTTATTTGGGTTTTAGGTTGCCAGGTTTTAGCCTATGACAAAACGGTTGAAATTGAAACTAAGTGATCGTAACGGGAGTGTTGACAGGTATGGTGCTTTGTATGTTTCATCTTTGTAACTTTTATACTTTTTAAACTATTAATTAAAAACTACTCAAAATTTCCCCATAGACTTAACATTGGGCTGATGACATCACAATAGAGCCGTTAAGCAATTAGAAACCTGCACAATAACCTGCAGCAACTGCCAGTCTCAGGCTTTAAGCATACAATATCATTGTCTTAAGACTACACATCCTGTTCAACTGCTTCCTCTTCCTCCTCACTACAATAATTCACTGTTAAACAATTTAACCCTTTAAACTACTGAACTTTTTAACTGTTCATCCATTGTAACTGTCACTTGTCATCAACTATGACTCCTACCCACTGTAGCTAGTTAGCATTGTTAGCATGTTAGCATTTTTAACATTTTTTGCAAAATTGGTAGAAAACATTAGCTAAATTAGCTAAGTAGCGTTGGTTAGCATAGTTAACGTAGTTAACATTGGTAGCATAGTTAACATTTTTAGCAAAACTGATGGAAAACATTAGCTAAGTTAGCTAAGTAACATGGTTAGCATAGTTAACATTGTTAGCATTTTTAGCAAAAATGCTAGAAAACATTAGCTAAGTTAGCTAAGTAGCATGGTTAACATAGTTAGCATTGTTAGCATTTTTAGCAAAACTGCTAGAAAACATTAGCTAAGCTAGCTAAGTAACATGGTTAGCATTGTTAAATTGTTAGCACAGTTAAAATTGTTAGCATAACTGCTAGCAAACTTTAGAGCCATTCCAACTTTCAGTTATCATCAAATATCTACCTATACACAGCCATTAATCTATTTGAATATTAACATTCATTACATTTTCAGTCTGTCATCAACTTTTAAACTATTTACATTCAACTTTTAAACGGTCTACTTTTAAACTATCATTACATTTCTATCTATTAAACTAGCTGTCTATCAACAACTTTTAAACTATCTACATTCAACTTTTAAACGGTCTACTTTTAATCTATCAACTTTTATTAAGCTATGCAACCACCATGTCTATCCTAGCATCATCGTAGTAACCATCTCTGTTTTATCTATTTTAACTATACATATTTTACATCACAACTTTTGCATTTTCATGGTCTGGTAATTCCTTGGAATTGCATTTCTAGTTACATTATGCCCTGTTTGCCCATGTTAACAAACAATTTCAAAAAACTTATAATACATTTCTGTTTGTCTTGATGTAATAATTTTCATGGTGATATGTTAAGGTTAATTTTTTCCCCTATTTGCGTGAGAAAAATACTGTATAGGCTATGAATAGGGTCTTTTTCTAAACTTTCTCCTATTGGGATTCTTCGGGGCTTTTTTCCCTTACTCAGGACATATTGAGGATACAAAATCAGTTAAGTTTGCTTCTGTTGCAATTTGTTCATAGTCTGACGAGCCAGACCCACATTAAACACGGGGCTTTTTGAATTTGAAAGACAACTGATTATCAAGCCCCTCTGACTGAGCACTGCTAACGGTGAGTGTCCAGACCCTACATTTTAATGTGGGTCTGGCTCGCCAGGCTACTAGACCTAAAGTGTGTTGAAACATAATAGCTCATAGCTCACCTCGGCTTGTCCCCTGCACTCCGAAATTTGGCGCTAGTTAGCCAATGCTACCAACAGTGTTTCTTGTGGTGCCTCGGGCATCGGCCTAGCCATGCAAATAAATCACTGTTTTACTGTTAAAACACCATTTACGAGGCTCAAAGTAGCTCCATACTTCATTGGTAGACTTCCGAGGGCCTTGACATTTAAAACGAGACATGGAGAACTTTGAAAAAGCACTGGTAGAATTTTTACAAGACGATTTTTACAGACAGTACCTTAAGGAATTTTACCGTTCGACGCCATCTTGAATTTAGTCACGATAAATCGAGCGACAAGTACAACAAACAGGTATGATAAGGGGTCAGATTTCAAAAAATAATTCCGTGGAAATGCATGGATTCCAGTTGCTGCTACTGGAAGCAACTGAATCCATGCATTTCCACTGAATTATTTTTGCAACTTAACTTAACTCACAGAGTTAAGAACAATGCTAACGTTACACTACTTTAGCTATTATGTGTTGCTAAATCATGGCAGCCTGGCTAATCAGTAGCCTACTTCCAACCAAAAGCAGAGAGCTACATCCAGGTTGGCTATGTTACCCTTACTCATAACATAACACCAATGTCATAACACCAATATCGGCACTGTCATCATTACCTTAAAGAAATGTATTTCCTTACTGACTCCTTAATACTTACCTAAATAGATGACGTGGGGAAGGATCCTCGAAATGCCTCTTCCTTCAATATTCCTTAGAACTAGCCAGATACTCATTTGAGAGAAACAGTCACATTTACAGTAGCCTAACCTATTGATGTGGGTGCTACAATCTTGAGAATGCAGCTGGGCAATGAACCCTGAACACCTGCTTGATCCACCAGTCCTAGGCCTATATTTAGTAACCTTTCAGTAGGAGTAGGCTATAGTGTATTTTGGTGAGTGTTTGTTAACGGTGATGTCAGAGAATTTTGTTTTAAACTGATAAATGAAAACGTAGGCTAATGATTTCATTAAAAGCAACTAATTAAATTCAGTATCCAACACAACACAAACCCTGGGACAATTGCAAAATATGTATCGATTGTGGGCGAAAAAAAATATGAAAACACCATTAGACAAATATTTATTAAGGCTGTACAGAGTATAGCCTACATCATCAATCAAGTAGGTCTAGTTTGCCTGTTATGCATTCTGCTATAGGGAACATTATATGAGTCACCGAAAAAGCTATCAGCAGTGTCAAACCAGGTAGGCTAATGTAAGCAATCTATGGGATTATCAGATGTCAAACTGACAAGATTTTTTGGCTTGTGCACACTTTTAAATTATGTAGACAGCTAGTTTGAAGCTAACTGGATGTTTATTTTAACATGTCAGCTTAAACTAACAAAAGTTCTTGATTTGAATTAACTGACAGGAAAACATAGTGGGACAGTGAAGTAGTTCCACATCACATCAACAATTTCCCCTCAAGGTCTAAATATTTCTAATACATGTAATCAGCAATATTTGTGAGTAGTCCACATCTTATTCAATGTGACAAAACCAAATATTAGTATGTTCATGTGTAATATAACACAATGGTCTTGAGGGCATATACAATTAAATGTGAAAATATACAATTAAATTTCTAAATCAGGTACAGATAACAGAAAACTGCTGCTGCTGTCATTACAGGAATTATAGAAGGAAAATTAGGTTGTCAGTCAATGAGGTAGATTGCTCTACTGGTACTTTTTCCATTGACTGGCATGGACATGACCATAGTGTGGTGGCCTTTTCTTTTCTGTCCTGGATGTGGGAGTGGGGGAGGGCAGCCAGCCAGGCTTCTTGGCTTAGAATGGCGAGGAGAGAAGCTTGCCAATTGGTTAGGAGTCAGAAGTCACCCAGGAATTTAACGGAACAATGGAGCTGACCACAAACCCTTCTTTAACTCTGCCAATGACTCAGATACTCGCCTGCTGGACTTGGCTTGCGTTTACTTAACATCTAATGGAAATTACTTAAATTTCTTTGGCGCTCTGAGGGTTTTATTAAAACATAATGCAAGCCTGAATCAGTATCAAAACAGGCTTTGAGTCAAGTGTTGATGTATCAGAACCTCTCCTGATATTAAAACAGAAATGGTTCACAAAACTTGTACCCTGTGTCTGAAGGGAAAAACTGACAGGCAGCACATCGACTGTCGTCACTTTGCCTTTCGCTGCACATGAGTGCATGTAGCCACACGAGGCTCGGCGGCGCATCTGGCTTTTGTTTTGGTAGCTAAGAAGGATCTAAACGGTTGACTGTGGAGACGGCGTGTTTTCTTTAGGCCCAGGCCACGTAGCTGTGGATCTCTGGCATACAGGCTTCCATCACTCAGAGCATTCCATGCGTGACAACTCCTCAATCATTAGCAGGCTCTTTCTTTGACTGCCAGGCAAAAGTAGTCCATTTTGATAGGATTAGTCGTAGATATAAGCCTGTTCATAGCGCCGATCACATTGTGTCGGTTGAGGAGAGGGTTTGAGAAAGCCATGACCACCCAGGTTTTTGGAGTCACAAAGTGAGCAGTAATCAAGGCGGAACGGTCAGACCCGCCCGAGAGAGGGGAGCTGCATCCGCTAGACAAGTGGTTGATTGAGTCGGCAGTCTCTTATCACCCAACGTTTCATTTAGACTGCTGTGATGAATACTGTTCGAGTTCGAGTTCAATGGAATTTTCCTCACAATAAAACAATAATGTATACTCTCTTTGTACCAAAAGTCAAGGTGTGAACACATCAAGAGTCCTCTTATACCTGCAGAGTCTTGAGATAGCTGTGTGAGGAGTCGTTGTCAAAACTGTGAGCCGACATAGCACTAACAGTAATTGGACTGGAACGCATGGTTTAGCACTTTCAGACCGACCTTTGACCCCAGCTTGTCACCCAAAAGCCAGGTAAGTCCTCTTAGCAAGACAAGCTCCAAACAACCACATACAGAAACCTCTTGCACAGAGAGTGAAGCTTTAATGTCAAGCCAGGTCAAAGAGCACCATGCTCAGGAGGGAAGCTAGTGTGTTTCTTGACATACCTAGACATAAGTCTAGTACAGAGTACAGACATGAATGAGCTCATTCTACAGTATATGCACTTGTGCATTTAAAAACTTTACAGAATATTAAAAGTTAGAAATAATCTAAGGTAAAGTCACATTACAGAGAATGCTTATATTGTGAGACCCAATGGATCAGAACCTTTTAAAAATGTCCTCATATTTATAATAAAACACACCCTTGAATGGCTTAAGGGTTTATAAAAGGGTCGCAAAATCAGTTTAATGCAAACCTATTTAGAAGAAGATATTTTCCATCTCCTAAGTGGGATATTATTTGCTCTTTTCTGCTAATTAAATGCATTTGAGCACAGTGTAAAGCAGGAATTTTACTTTTACATGTGCAAGGAAATTGGATGGAAAAGGTCACACTTTTATTGGTCAACAGGATAGATATTAATCCAACTAGAATACATGTTGAGTGTGCTTGTATCAAGGAATACAGAACATCTTTGAATAAAAGCTGCAGAGTTTTATAAGGTGCCATATTTAGGAGAATAATCTTTATTGAAACTGGCTGAAGAGAAAGAAGTGGAAAAAGTGCCCCGTTTTCCCCACCTCTCAGTACCCTCTTTGGTATAAGTGACACAAATGATATCCTGCTGTGCTGCTAATCAGATTGGGATGTTGATCTTTTGTGCTGATTAGCACTGAGTCCACTCTTATCACACCACTGGCTCTGCTCCTCAACGCTGAGGCGAACTGAGCCCTTTGTATTTCACTCCTGTAACTTGCTGGAGGAGGAGGAGGAGTGCGGGGGGGGGGGGGGTTGGCAAGGGGTCACCCGCATGACTCTTTTGTATGCGCAACAAGTCGTCTTATCTGGCCAGACTGTAGTCAGCAACAGGAGGCCGCAGCAGCTCAGGCACGGGAAGGAGGGCGTCCCAGTGTAAGGGATGTCCCCGCTGGGCCACCATCCTTTTGTGTGCCCAAAGAAACACACCCAGCATGTTTGCACATGGAACAATCGCTAATTTGGGAATTATAGAATCCAGCCCTTCTCTAACTAAGACGAATGGTGTCACACAGTGGGGGCTATGAATCGGGGAGGTGTGACGATAGGGTTCTTTGCCTGCCTCAGCTTTGTGAGGGGGATCCAGGGGGTCCTAGCTCATCATGGACCCCCGTGGAGACAGATAAAACAGGCATGTGTGAAAGGACACAGATCCCAATAATATCATCATCAGTGAATATGGCTCCCGGTGCGTCCGAAAGGGGATCATACAATGCAGCTTTTGAGTGAAGGAATGTGGGATTACTTTTCCAATGCGATTTAAACAAGTTGCCTGCATTTAGCACTTCATAAGCTTAGTCTTGAAAAATCTGTGCTGCCTCCCCCAAACCCTCTTGTTAATCATCATCCTGGAGGCCAAGGACAAACGTGGAAATAATTCATAACCATTGTGTGCACATGGACTAGCAGCGTGTGACGTGATGTTAGAGGCTTGCTGTGGAGTGCAGATGCCTGACAATACATGGGGGTCACATTTTTCTCACCGTGGGGCGTCTCTAATACACAACGGACATTGGAATGTCAGAATTGACCCATAAATAAGTAATGAGGTATTAAAGGATCCATCGCTGAAGTAAAAGGAAGGCCGACGTTCCTGTGGAGACAGGGAAAATGCAATCTTATTGCTATGGAGGCTCCACTGGAGTTCTTTATTGGATGGCATAGATAGGAAAATAATGCCCTATTAGATTTAAGCCAGTGTTTGTTGTAGATAATATGAAAGCTGCTTTTTAAAAAATTAATCTCACACTGAATGAGACACATCTTAGAGCGATGTGTCAGGTAGGGATGATAAATAATAATCTCATTCCAACTGAAAGTGCTTGATACTTTATCGTACCCTAAACAGTATGCCAAGGTCAAGCATACTGAAATTCTTGCATGAAGTGTTTTTTTTTTTTCAGATCAGTGTTGTGTAGAGAGAATGAACTCATAAACATTAACATAATACATAATTACATAGTAATGGCATACTCTTTATTTCTTAATTAGCCTACTTTCGAATACAGAGAAAGAGAGAGACATATTTTGTATAAAACATAAATACATTAATCCTTTGTCTGAAGCAAACTATATCTGTGTTGTGAATCTGTGAAAATGTTTTGTTGAGACCACATACCATTGTCACTTGCACCAATCGGCACAGAACCACCAACCGTAATCTGACACCAAAGCCCACATCTGCAGTTTTGTGTCCGATCAATATTTTGTGAGTCTCATAGCCATCTCTGTTTGCCCAAGCCTCCTCTGTCTGCCAAAGCAAGGTCTGCCTATATGTTTGACTATGTGACTTTGTAATAACGGGCTAGTTGAGCTAATAGCAAGTGCAATATCAGCAGCTTGCCCCCAAGTGACTTCTAATTGATCTATGGATCAGTATCGGCCATGTCCGTTAGGAGGTTGACCGTCAGGTCAGTAAGATGCTCAGTCCCTGCAGCAGATATTATTTAAAGAGGAAGTAGTACACTGGTGCTTTCCCCAGATAGGCAAAATATGTTCATTCCAGATGTGAAGTTGCTGGTCTTTTCAAGGTAAAACTGTTGGCTGTCACCTTGTTTAAAGACAATCAGACTCTGTTTTGCACGTAGGCATGTTTTTAAAAGAATAGCAAAGTGAGATTAAAGGGTTTTTAAACTGGCAAACCTCATGAGTGCCTCAGATTTTCGTTAAAGCATTTTTTCAAACTCTTTAATGTTGTTTAAGAAGCATAATAAAAAATACCAAGCTAGTAAGAAAGTCCCGTTTGTAGAGTTATCCCACCTTGGTGTCCTCTATCAGTGAGCGTGTATGTGCACTTGGTGGGTTTGTGTGAACTCACCAGCTCGTCCTCCTATTTGCAGTGGGATTCACTGGGTCATGATTAGTTGTGTGAGCAAATTTGGAATGGAACACTTTCTCACCTGCTGGGTGTGAGACAACAGAGCAGGGGGGCCCCCGTCTATTTACATGGCCCCCGTCTGCACACTGACTGTAGGTGAAGGTGAGACGCATGTGTCGTCATTGTCATGCTTTATATGTGGATATACTGGATGGGTAATGGCATGTTCAACGTAATATATCAAGAGTTGTCAGAGAAAAAGAAATGGTATGAAAGGAAATTTGGCACGTTGACACAGATCTAATGGGTCGAGCTGCTGGTTACATTCCCAGAATAATCACTTGAGATTGCACATTGTGCCTTTAATAATAATCTTGTCTACTGTATCTTGTCAGAACCAAGAGAGGCATTTTAGGCCAACACAGTTTTCCTCATTGAGATGGATGGATTTCATTTCTTTTTTTGTCACTGGTGGGTGGGTGTCATGGAAACGTAGGAAGCTCTCAGGCTCAGTGCAATAACAGCGCACCGATGGGGCAGGATTCCCGTATTGACCACGCAGCAGAGATTAAACGCTCGTGACATTTCCTTGGGAGAATTTGCAATTTCCACAAATATGAGGCTACCGGCCATGCAGCATGACAGCACATAAAATCAATACAAATAACCCGAATCCCTAATACCTTGATCCCTGTTAGTAGAAGGATGAATTACAACTAAGACACTGGGAGTGGGAGACACAGCTCCAGGAGACGATCCCTGAATCCTATCGACTATCTCCAGGCCAAACACAGCCGCAATAACAATTAGGTGGGCCAGTGTGCCAGTTTTTCCCTTGCCCAGCTCTCCACAGTCTACCTCAGACACATGAGCAGGTGGGCAAGCAAGTGAGTAGAGGTAGTGAGGTTTCAAACAAACACTTGCACCAAGGATTCTCTGAGGCCTTTTCCTTTTCCATTTCTCGTTTGTTATTCAGCAAGACATTCAAAGACTTTCGTTAAAAAAAAAAATCCCCTTCTCTATTTCCTTTTAAGAATTTTCATCTGTAGATTTCCCATTAAAAACTCTGAGGCTATGTAAAAGAATAACATTCTGAAACCAATTAGTAAATTGGTAAAAAAGTGAGGTTCATGTAAATCAATGATTCATAAATGCATTATGCTTCCATAAGATTATATGAGCATACACACACACACACACACACACACATTTGTGTGGGGCTTAAAGAGAGAGAAAGTGGTGGAGTGCATAGTTAAGGTGTTTTTCCTTCCATGCCATACATTTTTAGACAGAATCACTGACAGATCCTCAAAATCTCCAATGCTCATGGTAAAGCCTCTCTGTCAAAGGGTATTAGTGCTGCAGCCAGAGGTGGGAAGCAGTTGGAATGTGGGAACAGTGATATCCTAATCTGCCTCTTTTAGGCCTGGCCACCTTAATGGAGTGGTCAGGGAAGCACTAGCTATAAGGTGACCTGTTGAAAGAGAGCCATAAAGAAGGATCAATGTTTATGGCATGATCAAGTTAAAATATGACCCATGGCCGCTGTGTGTACGTGTGTGGTATGTTTTCGGATCAGAAATGGTAGATTAAAAAATAATTATCCAATACCACCTAGGTGTTACTATGTATGTGTATTATGCAGGTGCATGTATGTGTATTTGTGTGTGTGTGTGTGTGTGTGTGTGTGTGTGTGTGTGTGTGTGTGTGTGTGTGTGCATGCACACTCGCGTCTGTGTGTTTTGGTTTTTCAAACAGAGCCATCATGATCATTACACTGAGAGGCTCAGACTAGGCGGCGTAATGTGTGTGCTAAGTTGATACGTCTGTTTGTAAGGCCCTTAGCAGAACTGTGGTGGCTGTTGACATTCTCCATATAATATTGTTTGAATTTTTCATCAAGATCTCAGTCGCCATTACAAGAGCCCTTTTGTTTGCAGGTTGTTTGTACATTCTTTGTGTGAGTGCATATGTGTGTGTGTGTGTGTGTGTGTGTGTTTGTGTGTGTGTGTGTGTGTGTGTGTGTGTGTGTGTGTGTGTGTTTGTGTGTGTGTGTGTGTGTGTGTGTGTGTGTGTGTGTGTGTGTGTGTGTGTGTGTGTGCGGGGATGAGTGTCTGCTTGATGTTTGTAAATGCCTACCTCCACAGTTTCATGCGTTTGTATGCCTTTGCTTTCTTCCCAGTTTTCAAGTAGTGGTCATTTTTCTTTTACTCTTTGGCATTGTCCTTTTTAGCTGGGGTGCAGAGGATTGTTAGTGGGGGTTCTTTTGCAAGACCTTGAGCTGTCCAGCTGCGACCCTCGCTGGCCACCCCTTACCCCTCCCTCACACTTACTGGCACCAATTGTGCAGCGGACTCTGACGTGGCCTTGAATACAGGTCACCACAGGTTACTGACAAAAGCTCGCAAAAGCAAGAAAGGGGAGGGGAGGGAGGTTTTGGGGCTTGTGTGTATGCGTCGGTGAATGGAACCTTACACTGTTAAGTTGGCCCAACCTCTGGTAAATGTGTCGGCCATTAGAAACAGCTGGGCCAGGCTCCTGTCTGCCTTTGCTCACATGTGAAACTGCTTTTGTGAGCATGTCAATGCCAGTGTTGTAAAATGAGTTCATTCTAGATTCACTTCCTACTCTGTTTTTGTCTGGGTGTCCCTAAATCAGTTCCTGATCCTTGCCTTACATGTCTTTCTATTAGTCATGGAGACACTCCTGTCTGCTGCGGCACGTACTATGATTCAAAAAATTACACTCCTACAACATAGTAAAAGTGCACTTAGATGTTGTCAAATTAACTCTTATCATAAAGCCAATAAAAAGTATAAAAATATTGTTATGTAATTAAAAGGGTCACAATCATGAGCACTTCTATGTTATGTCGTGCGGAGTAAGTGATCGTCTGTGCTCCACGGCCCAGCCCTTTCTGTCCTCCACGGAGGTTTCCGGAAGCAATTCTTTAGCACGCTTGATGGCTCTCCTCCTCCTACCATTGTGTTGTGCTCTCCAGGGGCCCCTGATGTTTTATCTGGGGCCGATCCCGGGCCCGCCCCATCTGAATATCTCCTATCCAGCTTGTCTTATCTTATCGCCTGTGTCATCTCTTTATCGCCTCCATCTCAACACACAGCTCGTTAAAGCTCTCAGACCGTTCAGTCTGCTTACTCTAGTGTCTCTGAACTCTGAAGCTGTTCACTTTGTCTTTCTTACTACTCTCTCTCTCTCTCTCTCTATCTCTCTCTCTATCTTTCTTTCTCTCTCTCTCTGTGTCTATCTTCCTCTCTCTTTCTGTCTATCTCTTTCTTTCTCTCTCTATCTTTCTTTCTCTCTCTCTCTGTGTCTATCTTCCTCTCTCTTTCTGTCTATCTCTTTCTTTCTCTCTCTATCTCCCTCTCGCTCTCTATCTCCCTCTCTCTTTCTCTCTCTCTCTCTCTGTCTCCCTCTCTTTTTCCCTCTCTCTTTCTCGCTGCATGTCTGTACAGAGTGCTTATCCATTTTGTGACTTTTCTCAATAAAAATCCTCGCACCTTAAAACATGACTACATGCTAATATCATATGTTCAGTTTCAGGAGTAAATGTATGTGTATATGTGTTTGTGTATCTCCAAGAGGCAGCTCATTCCTCTCGTTGTTCTCATTTTCCTTTCTTTTTCTATCTCTCCCTCTCTCTTTCCCTCTCTCTCTCTGTGCCTCTCTGTCTCTCGCTCATTCCAGGGTCCTCCCTGCTCACAGCTGCTGATGGAAGGGCTTTGCCATGTTCATCTGCACGACAGGTGAGCCTGCCCAGCTGCTACCTGTACCAACTACTCTCACAGCAGCTGTCTGTCAGCTAGACACACACACACATGCACACACCCACGCGCGCACACACACACAGACACACATGCATTTCAGCTTCATTATTCTTCATTCCTATTACAATAAAGTAAACTTCTTTCAAATGTTTTACAAATATTTATAAATATGAACATACACAGAGGAAACATGGCCATACATCCAGATGAAGACTTTCTACATGCACAAAACACTTTTTCCCAAAGAATACATTCTGATTACCTGCCTATATTCAGCCCTTGTGTTTGTGTATGTTAGAGACAACGCTGTTTTTATATTGTCATGTGTACTCTCCTTCTCAGAGTTTTATTATCATTTACTGCTCAGTAAAAACCTTTAGTGAACTGACTTGGCTCCTTGTCATGGGCCTGTAAATATGGATGCTTAGTTCTGTGCATCACTGGCACAAGGCAACTTTCAAAAGCCCTGCCCTTCAGACGGCTGCACTCATTATTTGTGCCTTTCCTTTAAAAAATAATGTTTTTTTAGCTGGAGGTGGAGTGTGTTGACTACCCAGAAATGACTATTGTCAGTAGCCACTGTCCACCCCCCCACCCACACACACACACACACACACACACATACACACCCCCTGCCTCCCTGCCTGGCGCCCTGATCTCTCTCTCCATTGCCACCCCAGGCGACCCTTTTGCCTTAACAGCACGTGGAAAATGAATACACCCTAATGGCCGAGCAAATGCTGGGGGAGAGACGAGCTGGGGGGGGGGGCACAAGCTCTACCTGTCCTTAGCTCCACTCAGATGCACCTGCCACTGCACCCCCACGCATTACAACCACCCCCACCCCTTGCCTGGAGGTAAGTAGTCTGCCAGCCAGGTAATGGTGTACACCTGCCAATCTGAGCTTCCACTAAGTAGACCCAGTGAAACAGGTGAGAAGTTCCGTCAGCTGAGTTATCATGCATTGTAAATCATCAATCGTTGTTTCTTAAGTGTTACAGTGCACATTAGCTAGTCTGATTAGATATGACCTAATTTAAGGAACTGACTCAAACAGTTTTGGCAGCAGTTGGATAATTACAGGGAACTCGGAACTGACTTTGAAATTTATCAGCTCCTTGAGTCTGGCGCAGGGCTTTACAAACAACATCACACTGGGAGTCTGTGACCATAAACTAATGGACATTACCCCAACAGGTGTAATTGTTCTGCATAGCCTTCTCTTTTAAAAGCTTTGCATGGTTCACAGCCTAGAACTCTGGGCCTTCAATGAGACTGCCCAGTGAAGCAAGGAAAACAACTGGTGTCTTGGGTGGGTGGTTGGTTGACCATACCCAAGTGACCTGTGTTCTTTTTAGTAGTCCTGTGCATTAGTGTACACTATCATTAAGCTTTTACCACCTGAAACAAGCCCATTTCAATAACCGCCCACCCCCACGTGGAAAATGAATACACCCCCACACACACACACACACACACACACACACCCCTTCTCTCTATTAACTATGGGACATTTTCCTGAAGATTGTTTTTGAGGAAATAGAGCTGTGGTTGAGTACTTCTGGAGAACACTCACAGGTATACAATTATTCTAAAGTACTATAAAGTCACCATTAGCAACTCATCTACAGCCATGCTTGAACATGAAGTAGGGCCTGCGTTCATTCTTAAAACCACCACCTAAGTGCCTTGATAAATTAACAAGGTTCTGACAAAATCTCCGACTGAAAATGGAGGCTCTTCATCCATATTAGATCAGCTTTCCTTTTCGATAGTCAAGTACTTTCAGCCACAGGATTTGCTGTCAATGGTTCGATATGGCTGATGAAAAGTATTTTTCAAAGCTTTGAGGATGACTTCATCCGTAGGTGTGTGGACCGCCACAAAGAGATGAAGGGGCTAGTCTGCACTGAGCTGCTTTGGGACACACTTGCTCTTTTCAAATTCTAACTCTGTGCTTGTGACTTCAAAGAGCCTTTCAGAGCCACGTCTACCATCTCAACAAGCTTTTTCGGGCCCTACCCTGTTCGTGAAAGCTGCCTTTGATTGGCGGAGTTTTGCCGCCACAATGGAGGAGACGTCTTTCATGGTGTCACAATAGACCAGGAGGCGAAGCCGTTGTCTCGAATCCTCTTGAAACAGCCAGCAAGCTTTGCTAGCATAACAGTTCACATAGTGCCTCACGATCTATTTGCCGTTCACAGATATGTACTATATGTTATGTTCAAGTTTATGTTCTGTATTCCATCAAAGTTTGACCTTTAACACAGTGGATTATCCTAAAATAGCTTTGTAGCTGGTTACTTTTAATAAGATGCATAAAGTTTGTAGAAGTTTTTTTTTTATTTCCATATGCCAACAAAGAGTTTGGTTCTCATTTCCTTCTCAGCCGTCTACAGTCTGATGTAAAGTGTTTGCTGTTAAACTCTGTTTATCATCTCTGCTGATAGGCACTGCTTTCCTGCGGTGCTTTGATTGCACGCAATTGACTGCAGTGCCCCCGGAATGCAGATATTAATATTTGAACAACACAAAGGACAGTCTGTCTGACCTGAGCTGGTGGTGGTGTGGAGAAAATTAAAATGAGAAAAAAAAGGAAATCAACTGTTTCCACTGCGAAGACTTTCCATGTCCGAGCTGGACACTCACCTCGGCTCTCACGAGCGGTGTTATCACCCAATTCATTTGTGTGAGGCATGGAAAACACGATGGTGTTTTCATGTCCTGTGATAGGCCTAGTTTATCACCCTGAGCTCATATCTCAGCAGCACGATATCATTAAAAAGGTTAAATGAAGCATCACCGTTGTTTCCTGTGATACCCATGTTTTTCATACATCACACATTTTTTATGTTGTTCACATACAATAAAACAGTCAATTCTCAAGTACAAAACTGTTGTTGCACGCACATGCGTGTGATTGGCAATCAATAGTTCCAAATGACAAATACGACTTGACATGAAAGTATAAAAAATAGAATAACAACACAAAGTCCTGTACATCTTGTGAAAGTGCCAGTTGCAGTTAATCTCCTGAAAACACAGAGTCCTCCTGGGTGTCATCATGGCCCTGCCATCACATGTTGTGTCCAGAGTCCAGACAAGACAAGAGGGAACCCAAACATCCCCAGCCCCAGTGGTGAGAGGCAGCGCCAGAGGGCTGAGTGCACTTGACGGGTGGTGGTGGTGGGGTGGGGTAGGGTGGTGTGGGGGAGTTTCAGAAAACTCGACAGGAGGCAGGGGGTGGGCAGGCGTGGGTGCAGGGGCGGGATCTCGTTTAGCCAGGCATTGCTGTTCATGTTTGCGGTTGTCCCTGACAGCATCAGTGACTCCAGTCCAAACACAGCACCTGTGTTTGCTCTCCTTCTTTCCCCCCACCCCCCAACCCAACCCAACCACCCGCCCACCCACCCCTACTGCACTGGAAGAGATGGAGGGAGAGAGAGGGAGAGAGAAAAAGAGAGTGATGGAGGGACAAAAAAAAAGAACAGAGCTCTGAGCTTGTCACATGGCGACCAGATAGCCCGGGCACCATGGGAATACAAAAGCCAGGCTTTTAGCACAGTTGATCATTAACGACAGGCTTCCTTTTGTCCCAACACCCCACCGCCCTCGTTACTGCCACCATCACCGTACACAACACCTCCTCCGTACGGCCGCTGGCCGCATCATCTCATCGGAGGCCGGCTCACGGGGAAGGCGTGGGCAGGGACAGGTGAAACCCAGTGTGCGTGTCCTCCCATGTTGCTCTGTGTGTCAGGGCTGTAGATGACAGGTCCCATCCCTGTCCCAGTCTCTGGTGTGGAGGCGGGCAGACCTGTGAGTGATAGGAGAGGCAGGGTTAACTCAGTAGACATGCCCTCAGTGAGTCAGGGTCATTTGTGGTGATGTTTTGCCAAAACAAAAAACTAAATAATTTGTGTTATCTGTTTTTTTGATTTATTAGGAATATTGTTTGTTTGTAAGTTCCATTTGTTTGTTTGAGTCACGAATGGAGTCCTCCGGATTCCACATGATGTTGTAGCAGAATCTCTGCCATTGCTTGTGTCTCACAATAGTTAATTAAAAAAGGGTTTAGGCTGGCAGTTGGCAATGTGAAAGACAGGACTCCTTTAACGTTTGTCCTGGACTAAGTGGACTAAGAGGGGCAAAAAAAGGGAAACCACAAAATAGAGAGAAAGAGGAACAGAAGACAGAAGCAGTAAACTGTCTCTTTATCTTCGGGGACAGTCCAACTATTTCATTTTTCCACTAAAGATTGAAAGATGGAAAAGACATTTTAGTTGTCTCCGTCAGTTGTCAACAACTTGAAGATGGTATTGTTGTTGTTGTTCCTATGTTGCTGTTATTGTCAATGTTTTTGTCCCTTGTCCTTCCCTGACATCCTTTCTGCACACATACATAAGCTGTCGCCTGGGTTTGTGCCGAGTGATAAGGAGAAGCACGGGCACGCTCAGTTATCACTCGGCTCGAAAAGCTGGCCGACAAACAGCTGGCAAGGCTGAGACAGAGAGCAGATGCAGAGCCTATGGTAAATCATTAACACAGAAACAGGCAATGTGTTTGAGGAAGGAGCAGAAAAGAAAAGGAAAAGTGCCTCTGTGTTCTCACAATGCCAAACAAGCTGAGTCCAATGCTATTCTCTTCACAAACCATGGGACTTGAGCACACTAGCCATTTAAATGTCGATGCCCATTGGCAAATCATAGTTTTCCGTCCGACTTTAATGATTTGAATGGCCTAGGAAAATCACATCATATAATTTTTAAACCAGCTACATGGGCTGCATTCTGTAACATCCTGCCTCTTTATGGTAACTTGATAGCAGTTATTCATTTTTGAATAGAAAGATTTGTTATAATGCAGACATTATATACCTTGAACAAGATTAAAAGAATATACCACCACACAATTTGCACACATTATTATCCGTAGCAAAGTTTCTTTGATATTGCATTGAGAGCTCAGTGGTCACATGACCTTGCATTATGCTGCAGACCCACGAGCAGCATACAGATTTACGTCATTCTGTGTATGTTTGTTAACCCTGTGCTCTCATGATAAGAGGCCATTAAGGTCACTGGAGAATGCATCACTGTCTAGCGCTGACATCACGGACTAGGCACCCGCTCTCTGCCAAGCCTGAGTGTTCTCAACATCTCTGTTCAACAGCCAAAAAGCAAAATGACTGGAATTAAATGGAACCATAAATCCTAAGCCTTGGCCAAGAGGGAAATAAATGGGGCTTGCGCTGTGGGATTGGAAGAAGCCTCTTAAACAGAGGTGCGGTTCAAACAAAGGTGCCTGTCGGAGTGGCGCAGGTAAAAGATGGATGGCTAGTTAAACATTGCAGGCATACCTGGCCGGTGCCATGGGCCGGTCACAGTCACAAACTGAAGGGACATTGTGTGGAAGGAGCAGGTCCTCCCCAATCTCTTATCTGCTGCCAGGATTTTCAATGAAGGTGTTGCCATGATGTCCTGAACAAAAAAGCAGCACATGTATTTAAAGACATTTCCATTTTGTTGCATCTTATCTGTTTAAGCACACTCTTACCATAAGCAATGCACTTGAAAATAAAGAGTATTTATTGCATTAGTGTTTTGATTGCAACTATTAAACTTTAAAAGAAAGAGACTGAGGCTGAGTAGGGGTGCACATTTAAATCATGTAAAATTATAGTTTCTAACAGCTAACAGTTTCTAACAGTGTACACATTTTGTTTTATTTTTGTATTATGCTGAATATTGATGCACATTGCAGATACTTTATGTCATTATATGTTGTTTGGAAATACCTGCAGTATTCACTGTTTGCCAGATAAGGTCAGATAAGAGTGGATGTTTTTAGATTTTTTCTCAATGCTTGTTTTATTGATATTGATGTCCCACACATTCTATATGCCAGCTCTATGTGTCAAAAAATAACCTTGCCTTTTACCTCACCTTGTTATATTTCTATCTTAACTCTTTCTATCTTATGGTCAAGTTCTAGAAATACAAACAAGGTAGAATATGTTCTTAATAATAAGATTAATAAACAATGTCTTTACTTTAGTTTGGGGTATAATTAGGCCATGTTTTATAGATAGCCTACATTCTTACAAATACTTCAAAATGTTGATTGTCCAAGCATTAAAATGTTCAGACTTCAAAAACAGTTTTCATTTTTAAACACTAATCTTTCACAACAAAGGTGCACTGTGACTGCTTGTTTGTATAGATAACACATTTTAGACAAACTTTATCTTGCCCACATAGATCAATTGATTTTAATAATGGAACTGAGTGATTGACACTTCTCTTAAATACAGATGATTAATGAACATTTAATCTTCCCATTTGACATATCTCCCTTTGTCTGCATGACCGAAGGTGTATTTATGGAAACACTGGTCTTCTAAGCTATACAATAATAACATACAATGTTATTATTTCTGCAGGAAGAACTTCTCAGCTATAATTAGTATGTTTTTTGTGGTGATAATGTATAAAACAATTCTTTACACTGAAATAAATGTTCTGATTCTGATTATAGGTTACTGACAAGTGTAAATAGTAATTGTACTTATTTTGCGATTCTATAAGCTATGAAGCCATTTTAACAGCATAATTTGCTGAGGGAGGCATATTTCTGTAGGTAAATTCTGTACAACTTAACTGATGCTTTCCTAAGTCTGTACATAATAATGTGATTTCCATAACTCAAGTCTGGTTGCAGAGCAATTGCCTCAGGAGATATAGGCTTCAAACTCATCTTCTGAAAACTCAATTCAGGATCAACACAATATTTTTTTAATACCAATCAGGCAATTTCTTATGAAATGTTATAGCACAGTGGAAATTGGCAATTGAAGATTATCTAAGGGCATACACAGTTAAAAACACTAAAATGTATTTACATGGATTCAATCATTCACAACATTTAAAAATATATATTGTGGTCTAAAAATTTAGATTAATGAGCATTTATATTAAGATTTTGGGGATAATAAATCACTTTTAATGAAACATTGGTGGTGTTTGAATGAGGCATGATGGGTTAACTTTATGCAATGTGTTTTTGTCATAATCAAAAAGAATGATGAAATTAAGGCCAAAATAATATTTAATGACATATTAACATACATTATTCTAGGTTTAGCTTAGTTTTTTTGTGTAGCATTAAACTAAACATCATCCTTACTTTTAACTGAATACCATGACCAAGAATTAACAAGAAAAATCATTTTTGGTGTTTTTGTGATTTTTG
Source organism: Alosa alosa (assembly GCF_017589495.1). Lineage (NCBI taxonomy): Eukaryota > Metazoa > Chordata > Actinopteri > Clupeiformes > Clupeidae > Alosa > Alosa alosa. The sequence continues at coordinate 20,144,372 of NC_063207.1, read as the reverse complement.
TTTAATCTTAATAATGTTTTGTTTAATCTTAATAATTATTTTTGTTACAAAAGAATATTGTAACTTTAAGATTATAGCAGGGCACATTCTAACATTCAATTCCATAAATATTTTGCAAAACAAAGTATGAATCAGAAAATGTATTTATTTCTTATTTTTATTGTAGTGGAATCTCACCCCTTATATGTGATTTTTTTCTGTTGCGTTGCTGTAGTTACCGCTGAAAAGTATGCTGTGTTACACAATATCACTTTACTGTGAATTGGCTGGATAATTTCCATGAACATTTCAGGCTCAGATATCCAGAGACCTCGCACACTAAATCAATGGACGGCAATAACTGCAAGGACAAAACTCATTCCACTGAAGGAAAAAAAACACAACATAACCTCGTGTGCGCTTTCAGTTTACACCGTTTTGTGTTTTATTTGTTCTCAGCCTGTATCCGTGACACAGTCCGGCCCCACAGCAATCCCAGAGATTTGTGCGTTTCATCTTGTGTGACTCAGACTGCCTCATTCATTTTTAAGCACTCCAAGTCTTGCATCAAGTCCACCTCTAAATCTCAGACCCATAAATCACACAGCTAACGTTAACTTGAAGAAGTGCTGAAATGCCATGAACAGAGCTTTACTTCAGCTCAAGCCAAGCGTGATGCTGCACCCACCCCACACGTCGATTCTCACCGGGGCCCAACAAGACCAAGGCGGCAACCTGCCCCTACCTGATGCTGGTCATGTTGAATCCAGCTTCACTGAAATGTCTGTCTGTTTCAAAACATGCAATTACCAGTCACAAAGGGCTGACAGCCCTCCCAATGCAAGCCTGGCCTTATTACACGGTCTTTTGAAACCCAAAGAGCGCGAGGCGGATGCATTCCATTTCTGAGGTCCTCACATACTGTACATCCACTGTCAAGACCAGGAGTCAACCTGCTGCACTGAGGCACAAAAGCTGTACGCTAAATTAAAAACAACATGTTTATTTAACTAAGCATCATGACCAAAGCTAATGGTTCCTTGTGACGAGTTTAATTTGCAGTTTGTTGTGTTGTGCCTGCCTTCCCTTTTTTGAATCCCACTTCATGGCAACAGGCTTGTTAATCTCACTCTGTGAAGCAACCTTGACAAAAAAAATAATTAAGGGATGATCAAAGCCCCATCGACATAAAGTGATGTTATTGTGAGACGTTTCATTCTAATGACTGTCTGCGGAAATGAACCTCTCATTGTGGAGAGCTTTGTGATATCCCCGTGATCCCATCCCCTTTAAGGCTTATTATGCAGGGCTGCCTTATCCAGGCTCTTTGAAACATGATAAGGTTGTAATGGGCCTTTCTTACACTTGGCTAATCAGCCTCTCATTGTGTCTTAAAACCTGCCTATAATCACTTGCCTCCCCAATCCAATTAATTTATGCGCCCTGCCTTTCTCTCTCTCTCTCTCTCTCCCTCTCTCTGTCTCTGTGCGAGAGACACCCTTTGCTGTCTAAGGAGCTTTGAGACAAAAGGGAGGGACAGTAAGCATAGAACTGACAGCAGTGGGAGGGGATGTCTGATGAAGATCTGCTTAAACTGTCTCCCGACATAACAAGCCACCAGGACACTACCTCCAACACCACAGGTTAGACCCCCGTCAATTGTGGTGGCATCCACTTGGACCCATTCAGTCATTGCAAAGGTGCGCTTCATGCTGGCGCTTCAGTCTTTGGTGTAAGGTTGCATGATGTCTTAACTCACAGAGGAAGAATGAAACTTGGATAAATAATTGCAGTGCATTTCCCTGTGTACGATGAAGCAGTGTTCAAATGATGCCAGCCCAGGAAGCACACTAATTGCACTGGTCACTCTGACGTATTCTCTCTAGTTCCCAAATCTATCTAGTGCATGAGTATGAAAAGTAAAGCCATTTGTGTGATTTTGGCAGACTGGATGAAAATCAAATTATCCCTTATGGAATTATGAACCTGCAATCATCACAGGATGTTCAGGAAATATGTCTGACGCAAAACTTACTCAGGGGGTCAAACGTTTCAGCTGGGGTAGGAGCAAAGCCCCAGTGTGCTCACCCTAGGTGGGAAAGGGGTTGGGACAACGCTTGTGTATTGGTAAAGATTAGTGTAGGCTGCATTCCCTCCTTTGTGATTCAATGTGTTATTTTCAAGCCCACCTAATGAGAATACTTGTACATTTCTCTGCTTTTCTCATAAGCGCGCACACACACACACACATACCCTCCCCCACCCAACAGCCAACACACACACACAAACAAATATACCCCCCCCCCCCATTCTCCGACACACACACACAAGCACAAATTACAACAGGGACGGATCACTTTAAAGGTGCCGTAAGAGTGGTCATCATGAACGCAAAGGCAAACCAGTCTGCACAAAAGAGCCCACGGACGGCACTCTCAGCAGGGCTGTCTTGTCACTTTATTTGCCCTCTCTCTCCATCTCGTTAGGCTGTTTGAGTGTTAAATCATTACTCCCCTTCTCTGAAGAGCTGTCAACAGTATTCAAGAGAGGGCCATAGAAGCCATCTTTGTTAACTTCCTAAACTGAGTTCAATGATTAAATGAACACCTCATCCACAAAATCTGTGCAATTAGATCCTCCTCTACACCTTTTCATTTTCTTTCAAGAGTCGTTCAGCGGCCAGATTATTCCAGAATAAAAAAACTGAGTGTATCTACAGCCATGTAGGAAAACACAATGCAGCGATATATCTTGAAAAAGGGTTCTATATTCTAAAGGTTTCTATATTCTATAGGTTTCTATATTCATATAGCCTAAAGGATGTTTCTCCAACAGATGACAGCAGTCGCTTTGATAACACTATAGGCTGTGCTCCCTCACGTTTTGTGGCCAAAACCATACAGAGAAGGTCAGAGGCTGTTTCTCCGACTGAGGCGCCCCTCGTGTTTTTCCAGACCATGGAATGTGCCTCCTAAACGAACGCACATGCAAAGGTGACCGTCGGCCATCCTAGATACAAGGGACGATAAGGGTGCACAATTGCGGCGGGCAGAAATGTGGCATGGCACGCAAAGACAGATAAATGACCATACAGTACGGCGCACAATGGGAATTAAACACATAGGGCAGCTGGGCTCTTATCTGACTAAGGGAAGAAACTAGGCAACAAAGGGAGGCTAAGACTAAGAGGCTTGATGCATGGGAAAGCCATGGGCTGGCCATTGTGACTGCCCTTCTGCTGAGCAAATAGTCCAAACTGTTCATTCCCCATCTCCCATTCTCTCGCCGGCACATTGTTTGTGTCCTTGCATTTCATTCGGCGAGGAAGATTGCTCTCAGAGCCAGTGAGCAAACAGTCTAGAAAGGAGCCGGCTATCTTCTGCTGTTCCCAGGAGAACTAGCATTTTTATTTCGGCTCCAAGCTGTCAAAGGATTGGAGAGTGGATGTCAGGAACCTGAATTAATTGCTTTAAGCCGGGGAGGGGGAGACGGCCGCGTTTATCACCAAATGTTCAGGAAAATGCTTCTTAGCAATTATGTGTTCTTTAAGCAGGGGCCTCAGAATTGACAGGCATGTCCATTGCGGTTGTGAAGGGCCAAATTTCCTTTTTCAGCGATCTAAATAATGTTTTTTTATTGTTATCGGGGCTGGAATAACGATTGTTGGACACAAGCAATTTGGACCTCATGGGGAGATAAACAACTTATGACAGACATTTCCAGTTTTCATCACCGTGTTAAATTATCGTGCTAAAACAGAGAGATTTGTGGACTGACGGGGCTTGCAGATATGTATAAAACTGGCCATTCAACCAGTTGGTGATTTGGGCTGCGAGAAGCCAAAAATCTTTGTTCTACAAGCCCTTGGTTTCACCAAACTCCCATTCATGACATTTGCTCCCTGCATGCTGGGGGCTTCACCCCAAATGTAGCCATTACTGTGTGATTCATTTGGTGCTGGGGGCAAATGCCAGAAGCATCAAATGAGACAGCTGTTTCACTGGCATTGCTAGGCTACTCTATCTCCAACCTCTTGTTAGGGCCAACTGTATGCTATTCCAATGGTTGTTAGGGTTCACACAAACAAATCTGCCACACAAACATCATAGCTTCTATCTATGACACACATTACAATGTTGTTGTTATTGTTGTGTTATTGGTGTGTTGCTTTTAATGCTGTTGGCAGGGTTGTTTAAGTTCCTACAAATGTTCTTTGTTTGCATACATAACCACATATTGTCAGAGACAGATACTTAATAGGTTCAACGTAAGATAATGTTGACTAATAAGGCAGCCAACACATTAAATAGTGAAAGAGTTTAGCACATTGCTGTTGGTATTGAAAGATGTTGTGCATCCGAAATGAGAATGTGTGTCCATTGGTGGGAGTCTTGGCAGGCCATCTCTGTATGTGAGCTCTGTAAAGCACATTAAATTACTGCTGTCTATGAAATGCCTTGCCTTGCCTTGCCTTGCCTTGCCTTGCTTGCCCTAGAGCAGGGCTCTTCAATTGGCGGTCCGCGGGCCGGATCCGGCCCCCGAGGTAATTTGTACTGGCCCTTGAAGTGTAATGTTGATATATGAGCAAATCCGTATATTTGCTCTCACATACAGCGCATTACTATGGTTAATTCTCTCATGTACAGGAGTAGGTTTAAAAGTTTAACCATGACCTACTAAAGTTTACTAAAGTGGTACTAAAGTTTCACGCAGCTTCACGCCGTGTAATGCGCGGCTGATGTGGCCATTTGAAAGTAATGCCCACTGTACCTGTTTTGGCGCCCGAAATAGGCGATATTTTGACGGACCGCTCAAATTTGTCTCTTTCAAGGCCAGCAAGCAAACAAAAATGACACAAAATGTCTTTATCGACCTTAGGAAAAAGGAAAGTTGACTCAGAGAACAGGCAGTTCAACAATGAATGGACAGAGAAATGCGTTTATTACAGTCAATGTGAAACCTGTGTGCCTAATCTGCAACGAGTGCCTTGCGGTGTGTAAAGAGTTTAATTTGAGAAGGCATTTCAAGACAATGCATGCTAACTTTGACACTACTTTCCCACCGGGGTCCGTTGCCCGGAGGCAGAAGATATCGGGGCTTACATCTTCGCATGATGTTTCGGGCCTGTACGGATCAGGAGAGGGCAACAGCAGCATCTTTGAGAGTGGCATGGATATTGGGCAAAAAGAAAAAGCCGTTTACAGATTCGGAGACAGTCAAGGAGTGTATGCTGGCATCCATTAAGGAGGTTGTAACAGATGATAAAACTCGAAAAAGCATTATCGACTTGATCAAGCAAATTCCAATCTCTGACTCGTCAAATATGAGGAGAGTCGAGTGCCTTGCATCGGACGTTTTCGAGACGCTTTTGGACAAACTGAGGAAGGCCGAGGTGATGTCTTTGGCCGTGGATGAGTCGACAGATAACAGTGATATTGCACAGTTTTGCGATTTTTTGATAGTGAATGTTTTCACGAGGATTTGCTTGGACTAATTCCCATGGAGGGGCGCACTACTGGTGAGATTTTATTCACCAAAATTGCTTAATTCTTTGAGGAAAACAACTTGGATTTGACGCACGTCAACATGTTGGTGACAGACGGTGCGCCCTCCATGGCGGGCAGGGATCAGGGTCTCGCCGCGTGGTTGGCAGCCATGGCTCCTCAGTTGAGATCGCTACATTGCCTCATCCACCAAAGCCTCCTGTGTGCCAAGCTCAGTGGTGAGTTAAAACAGACCATGGACTCAGTCATGGCAATTATAAACTTGCACCTCCATGGCAATTATAAACTTGCATCTCCAGTTTACAGCACCGCCTTTTCCGCAAGCTGTTGAAGGACATGTCTGCTGAACATAAAGATTTGCTCATTCACAATGACATTAGATGGCTTAGCAAAGGAAACGCATTGAAACAGGGGCGCAGGAGGCACGGGGGACGTGGGGGATATGTCCCATGCAGTGCTGAAGAGACAGCCGTCTTCCCCCTCACTTTTGATAAGGAAAAAAAGCCTTATAGGTACGCTAAATAAATAATAACATATAGGATTTGCGCTAACTGTAAAACTCCCCATTAACAGCATCACATCACTAACCACAGCCATCTACAGTACTGTAAGACTGCACAATCTCATATTCACTCTGTTGGATATCTGAAGCCAGTTTGTCTACTAACAATCATAAAATAATCCAGGCTACTTGCTTAGCATAAATCATTTATCATCATCTTTATTTGAGGCAGGCTGGTATTCGAGGCAGGCTTTAGACATGCATTTCGTTTGGAGCAGCATGCATACCTGTAGGCTATCAAAAGCATTTTCGGTTTGGTTTGGGATTTAATGTACTTTTGGACTGTTTGATTATATTGCTAAACGTTGGGACTGATGGGCACTGAAATCTGGAAGATATTTGATGGTTCACTGTTAAGTTTGATGCAGTTGAAAAAGTGTCTGGATTTCCACTGATGTTTATTGCGAGACAAGGCAGCCCTTCATTGAATAGGGGTTGTGCTGTAATGGAAACCTTTTTGCGTAGCCAAGTAGCCTAAATTGAGCTATTGTTTAATTATGCATGATTTAGTATTTTTTTTTTTTATATAAAATTCGTAGGCTGGAATGCCTTGAGTCGCAACAACTGTGTTTAAATGTAGTAGGCTTCAGCCTCTGGCAATTAGCTCGAAAGGGGCGGCAAGAGAATGAGCTTGAGAACGTGTGTTGGAGACCCATGGTAGGAAAACGACTTTTCTTTGCCAACCGTAGGCTATTAATACAACCAACATAATACAATACAATACAACATATAATAAAATATTAAGAAGAGGTTATTTCATTGACTTAAATCGAACAATGTCTTCTAGTGGACTGATGGCAATTGTTGGTATGGTAGGCAATTGTTACCCCGTCTTGTATATGGGAACCTGCCTTTATTTGTCCTGCTATAAATAGAATCAATCCCGGGCATAATTTGAGGATTTATGGTAGCCTAGTGCTCAACTCCTCCTGCTCAACATGACGTTAGCTGTTATGTTTATGATAACAAACCCAACTAGCCTACTTACCAACTCGTTTTTACTAGCCTAACTATAAAATATCAACGTTTTTGTTCTAAGACATTTATTTTAAACATAATTTCAAGACACAAATTGGATACTTCAGTTACCTTGGCGCATAAATCCCAGAGAGTAGGCTACCACACTGTTGGAACAAATAGTTGAATATAAAGGCAACTTTCTGTTGCAATTTTCTGTGTGTTCTGGACTGGTAACTTGTTAAGCCAACACTTGTTAAGTTCTAACGTTGCATAAATATTAACTGCAAACACACAGTGGAGAGTTGATTTGGTTTATACCAGACAATTTAAGTAGGCCTAACTAGGCTATTTGATCATGTAGTCTATGTTTCGATCATAGGCACGATGATTCATTCATGGCTTCATAAAATATCAACATCCCATGTTGCTTTTTTTCTACCATTAGCCCAAGTAGTGACCAGTATTCTACCATTGGCCCAAGTAGTGAAAACAATTGTTTGAAAACAATCAATGGTATTATCTTAATATTCTGGCAAGTTTAAAATATGATGGTCGAAAGTGGGCCAGAGGTGGCAATCCGATATCTGGAAATCTGATCTCACTATGGGTTTATTCACAATTTGGTCACCCTCACTTTCAAAATATCTCCTGCGCCCCTGCATTGAAACGCTGATTTATGTTCAAAGTAGACAAAAGTGAGAACAGCAGTAGTTCATGTGTGATTTTATGGGGGCAGTCTGTTTTATTTTTTAGAAGGAAAAAAGTATGAGTTGTATTCAGTTACCGATTAGCTGCATTTCTGTTTTAGAAAGGGGACAATTTGAATGTAACATTTGAATTTGAACGTAACAATGCCTTGGGCCCCTGTGTCTTAATGCATCATAATGTGCATATGTTGTTCTGCATAAAAAATAGAATATATATCGACTCCTATATGTGTTAATTTCTTTATTTGTTACCGTGGTTAGTCATATTCTCCGGCACCTTGTTTTGCTTCAGTTTGATGAACTGGCCCCAGTCCCAAATTAATTGAATAGCCCTGCCCTAGAGTGTGGGATCCAGGCTGGACCCATAACAAATAATAAAGCTTTATTTGTAATAAAGCTTTATTTGTATAGCACCTTTCATACACAGAATGCAGCTCAAAGTGCTTTACATTTGAAACATGTAACACAATAATAGTCAGTCAGTCATTATCAATCACTTTTCTTTGCTGTTTATGTTATACTCAGCAACATATCAAAATATAGAAAATGACGCCATAAGACTGGCAGCCTTAACCCTCTTACCCCCACAAGCACGCCATATGGCAACTGTGGCAAGGAAAAACTCCCATATTCCAGGAAGAAACCTTGAGCAGAACCTGACTTAATAGGGGAGCCCATCCGCTTGGCTGGCTGCTCCCAATAGTAGCAGATGTAGAATAATCTGAAAATGTAGTCTACAGGATAAGATGAGTTAACTAAAAGCTTTCCTGTACAGGTATGTTTTCAGATCTTTTTTTTTAAAATATTTACTGAACTCTTCGCCTGCTTGATGTACAGAGGCAGGGTGTTCCATAGTTTGGGGGCATAATGGATAAACGCAGCTTCTCCACTTTGTTTGTGGAGCACTTTGGGTACGATTAAAAGATTAGAATTGATGATCTAAGTTTCCTTTGTGGTTGATAAGATATTAAAAGCTCAGAGATATATGAAGGTGCTATGCCATTCAGAGCTTTGTAAGTAATTAACATAACCTTAAAATCAATTCTATAGGAAATAGGAGCCAGTGCAGTTCAGCCAACACAGGGGTGATGTGTTCTCTCTTCTTAGTCTTAGTTAAAAGTCTAGCCGCAGAGTTCTGTATGAGTGCCAATTTCTTTAGATGTTTTTGGGAAGACCAGTGAAAAGTGCATTGCAGTAGTCTAACCTGCTAGTGATAAAGGCGTGAATTAGCTTTTCTGCATCTTGTTGAGTTAAAAGGGGTGACTTTGGCAATGTTTCTCAAGTGGAAATAGGCTGTCTGAGTAACTTTACTGATATGGGGCTTAAAACTTAACTCTGCATCTAAGATGACACCGAGGCTTGTTACTTTTGGTTTGACCTGGTGTGCCAAGTTCCCCAGATTACTAAGAATAATATCTCGCTTTAGTTTTGGTCCAACCAGAAGTACCTCTGTTTTGTCATCATTTAGTTTCAAAAAAGTTTTTGCTCATCCACTGATTAATGGAGGTTAGGCATGCAGTGAGGGAGCAAAGGCCATCTGGGTTAGTTGGCTCCACAGAAAGATACAATTGGGTATCATCTGCGTAGCTGTGGAAGTTTACATTATGCTGACTTATGACGTTTCCCAATGGGAGCATATATAGAGAAAATAGCAGGGGACCAAGGCAGCTCCCCTGGGCCACACCAAAAGGCAAGTCATGTTTTTCAGATACATGATCTCCTAGACTGATATAAAAATCTCTGCCAGTAATGTAGGTTTGAAACCAGTTTAGAGCATTATCAGAGAGACCCACCCACTTTGCAAGGCGGTGAATTAGGATGCTATGATCAATGGTGTCAAATGCCGCACTCAAATCCAGAAGAATAAGGATTGAGACTTTGTTTGAGTCGGTAGCTAGTCTGAGATCATTGACTATCTTTACTAGAGCCGCTTCTGTGCTGTGATTTGATCTAAAACCTGATTGGAATTTTTCAAGGATACTGTTTTCGTTGAGGAAGGTATTTAACTGATTGCAAACAACTTTTTTCAAGTACTTTGCTCAAAAAAACGATAGATTTGATATAGGCCTGTAGTTGCTCAGATTGGTATGGTCAAGTTTTGACTTTTTAAGTAAAGGTTTCACAACAGCGGTTTTAAAAGCAGTTGGAAATATACCTGTTTCTAATGAGGTATTTATTACCTTGAGAAAAAAGGGAGCTAAGCCTTCATATACTTTTTTGAGGAATGTAGTAGGGATTGGATCTAAAACACATGTTGAAGAGCCAACAAAGGGTCTTCTAGGAAGGTGTTTTTTTATATGTTGCACAACGCAGTGCACTGTACTCGCCTTGGGGTATGTTGAAATAAGCAAAGTATAGCGGCATTCTTCACTTACAACCGTTTTTACCCCCTGGTGCAATTTGCATTTTAAAACCAATAATGATCACCTGTACAGCGAGCCCACACAAGGTTGGAGCGTTTAGTATGGATTAGCTCTTCCCAAATTGCCTTTCATAAGCACATCCCCATGTGTAATCAATCTATCCAGGGGTATCCATCAACTGGGCACACTCAATGGATCCATGACATCGCCTAAGGCCTGACTAATGCTTTGTTTTGCATGTAAAGATGACTCAATAGATTATTTGCATTGACGGTGTAAGAGAATGGTCTCTTCGGAAATTGACCTTTGATGACTGATGAGGGGTGCCTCTCCTCTTCTCTCCTCTCCTCCTCTCCTCTCCTCACTCTGTTGGATACAGAGGAAATGACTCTTCTACAGTGAACTGAGAATATCCGAGTTAAACAAGTAATTTATTTCACTGATTAGTGAATAATTCAAACAGAAAAGTTTATCACCTTATGTAAAGTGATCTTGACCGACAATTCCCTTTGCTTTTTTGCCATGCTCTTTATTTTGCCTTTCTAGTCAAATACCTTTTCATATACTACATGGATTCACTCGTACTGACATATGCCGCCATATTAAACTTGATTTAACAGGAAGGCCTCATTAAGTTCTAGATTTGCTCTTTGTCACCATTCTAAACACTACTCTGGGGAGTTGTCTGTGACAAATTGGAAAATAAAGGGAATCCAATCATAGCCCATAAATCTGCTGTAATCGCAACTAGGGCAACTGCTTGATCTGACAGAAAATTGAATTAGCCCCGCTGGCGAGCGGCTGTCAGCGTGGAGAACACGAGGGTTAAATGGTGTGTGCCAGGGGAACACTTCTCCTGACGGGGTGACGGGCCGGCAGAGTGTCGCACACACAGTAATCTGCTCAACCTCACAGCAGACACTGGCCCCAGCTTTTCAGGGAGGCTTCAACCCAACGCGGGTCCCTGTATGATGAATGTTCACCGCCATTTATGTGGGATTAAATTGAGGATTAATTTGATGGGAGTCCAGGCATTGGGAATTCATTTTGAGTCAGACTTGAGGTGCCCTACAAGAAAGGATCTTGGTTTGATTTCTCTGAGGACTCTAGAAGAAGTGTGCGTGTGTGTGTGTGTGTGTGTGTGTGTGTGTGTGCGTGCGTGCATGCACCAAGAAGTGTGTGTGTGTGTGTGTGTGTGTGTGTGTGTACATCCCTATGATTTCGGTAAGTGCGATGATGGTGAGATGAAGAGTGTGGGTTCTAGGTTTTGGGTCTTCTTTGCTACTGAAGTAGATGTAAGGAACTTTAGCACAGTGCACTGCTAACAGCTCTCTGGATGCAAATGAAGGGGCCAATCAAATTAAACCCAAACTAATAACACCAGGCATTGAGCAATATATACTGCTCAAAAAAATTAAGGGAACACTTACAGTTTTCCACAATTGTTAAAACACATTTTTTGAAACCTTCCACCCTTTTCTCCATTCTCAAACTACTTTCAAAGAATGTCTGACAGTTCTTGCAAAATAAAACACTCGCTTCAAAGTTTTTACTTGTGCTTAGAACCAAACAGTGTCAGAGTACCAATCCAGTTTATGATTAAAGTGTTCCCTTAATTTTTTTGAGCAGTATATATAAATGATCATTTGTATTTGCTTTTTTATTTAGAAATATAAACATGTAAAAGATGCAGTATATGATTCACTTTTTCAAAAGGTTATTATATTTTATCTAAGTACACCCCTCCCTTGCGTGCTGCTGAAGCATCGCGGCTGGAATTGTTCACTGCTCAGTCGGAGCCACTATGTTTGTTCCCCATCGACCGCGCCAGGGCTGTGTACACGTACCAGAGATTGTTTTGCATGGGATTACAATCCCAGAACTTTAAGTGTGAAAATGCCGCATCTATTTCCTCAGCGTGAGCATATGGTGGAGAGCAGTGCTATACTCCATTCCTGGAACAAAACAAAACAAAAACCTCATGAATGCTAAAGTGGTATGTCTGTACCTAACACGCATTGTGGTGTCACTGAAATTGGAGCGCTCACCTTCAAAACACACCTCTTACACAGAGAGCGAATTGGACAAGCCACGGACTGAAATAACCTTTCCACTTTTGAGCATCCTTGCATGGAGAACACATGCAGGACAGAATATTACGTGGCTTGTCATTCACAGTGCCTCATTGGGGGCAGCTGGGCTTGTTTGCTTTAAGCCGGATGTGAAGATTGGTTTGGTGGGTCTAAATGATTCGCCAGAGCATGCTGTTTGTGGCCTTCATTAACTTTTAATGACTTATGTGTCCTTGTGGAGGCTGGACAGACGAGGCATTGGCGAATACAACGGAGAGACATTGGCACCTATATCCTGCACATGTGTGTGTTAATGTCTACATTGGGCAGGGATGCACAAACACACAAAAAACAGCGGAGATGCATCCAGTGGCTGCGATCCTAATGCAGGCCCAGAGCCTCATCTGTGGACCACAGGCCACCAGCCGGACTCGTCAGCACAGAGAACAGAGTCCTGAGCTCACTGGAATAACCCCAATCAGTTGAAAACGGGGGCGTTTTGAGAGATGAAGAATTCAAAATGAACCTTTCCTGTCTCGGGACACACACTGACAGCTCTACTCATGCCTGAGCTATGTAAATGCGGCTCTCTGCATGGCTGAGAACACCTGTGTTATCTTGATGAATAACCAAAAGAAATCTACCTGCCAAACATGCCCGAGCCAGAGCCAGAGCCAGAGTCTGCCTCTCCAGGCACTTACAATTCCTATCATTTCCCAGCCCTGTTTTCTAGTGCTAGATTAGGCCACCCTAGAAGAGAAATAACATGGTATGTATAATGGCTGCCCCACCTCTGTCCTGTGTTTGATTAACCATCACAGGGAAATGTTATAAAAATACAAAACATCAACGATCATGTTGTTAGCAGTGTCAGCGCAACCAAACGCAACGCGGTGCACGCAGGCAATGTCAGTTGTCAAAATGACTGTGTTTGAAACCCCTTCTGACAGATGTGTGAGATGTCAGCTGCCCTATACGCTGCAGCACAGCCAGGTCTGCTGCAGTCACACAGTGCGCTCAATCAAGTGCCGTGACTGAGTGGCACCTCCTGGGCGGCCCTGCTGGCTTGTCATGGCCTGTCCTCAGAGGGTGAGAGATCCATGGGCTGGAATTTTCGCACCGTGCTGTGAAGGTAGTGAGGAATCCTCTAACCTGTGCCACATTCTCACCACTCTCTCTCTCTCTCTCTCTCTATCTCTCTCTATCTATCTATCTACCCCCCCTCGTTCCCCTGACCAGTGTTTTTGACCACCTTGGCCTCTTCTGTCTCCTGTCTGACTTATTTTCCTAAAAGAGCGAGTCTGTCTGTCCTGTGATGCAGCAAAATATGCAGCATTTCTAAAAGCTTGCTTCTCCTAAATAATTTTAGAGGTCACATTTCACAGTACATTTGCTGCATGACAATCTCGGCATTTGAAATGCAAATGACCCTCAGAACAGAGTGCTCTGCAATCTCACACTTGTTATCTATAACTGTCCGTTTAGTGGACCCTGAGATTGGTAGAAGCATCCCACTGATGTACAAAAGACAACATTGGTTTGGATTACGTGGGCTACTGTGTCTCAATGAAACATTTTGTACTAAATGCTTAAGTCCATCTATAAGCAAATATGAGAATATTTGTACATTTCTCTGCTTTTTTCATAAACGTATTGGACCAAGAGCATGCACGCATGCACACACACACACACACACACACACACAAACAAATATACTCCCCAACCCCCCAACTTGGAAAGGTTTATTGAATTAATGCAACTTAAAGTAACTGTTATTGAATTAACTAAACAGCCTTTAAATAGCTGTTCTCACTTTAAATATTGTGTGTATGCATTATTGATTTTTTTTACTATGCATTATATGTTTCTAAATTCTTTCTTAATAGTTATTTTATAAATTGGTGGGGAACTATTTCCAGTGCAAATTGGAGGTTTGTATTCAATGGGATCTCATGTATTCTAATCTGACAAATATTGTGTTTTACATTTTATATATTATATATTTGGTAGAACAAATTTACATACATCACTTGGTTTATCTTTTATTTTCAGGATGTCACCTGCACTTAAGTTAAATAATTAAATAAATTAAAATTGTATTCTCCTCAAAACAAGAGACAACTTCATGTGTAAAGGAGAGTTATTTGGAAACTAAGTATGCCTCACTACTGATGAGATGCCTTTTCTGAAAAATAATATCAAACAAAACCCTTGTGTATTTTTCAATTCTCAGTTATAAACTGGCCTATGCACGTGCGTTGACTTGTATATTTAGCAGGCATGTGCAGCATTTCAGATATGAAATTAAAGTTAGCCTAGACAGTCTCGTGGAAATTATTTGAAATAAATACTTGATTTGATGAGTCTGTTAACAAGTTGTCACATTTATGTTTTCGTCACTGGTCCCTGGTTTATCTTCTCGTGCGAGTGCTTCTATCTCACTTTTTTTTAAATTATTATTTTTTATAAGTTTTTATTTTTATTATAAGTTCTGTCTATAGGCCCACCGCGCGTTGAGAAAGGTGCCCTTTAAGAGCTCCCCGAATGGCTTTGGGTTTTGACTTTGTTGTCCTTTAATATACTGTGGGATGGCAGTTTCCCTTGCTAAGATATGGGATTAGGAGTATTTGGCGTGAAAGAGGAGTTAAGTCGGGATAGTGTGGACGGTCCCACCCCTGCAATAGGCTAAAGCAGAATTACAGCTTGTAAGATCGGTACCCCGCGATCACCCAGGAGACAGTTCTACTTGGGTGTTCCAGACCCTGGCAGACCCACCGAAAACTGTTGGTGACTTGGCCTATCAAACAAAAGACATAGGACAGCCTGTCACATATCCTTGCCATTTCAAATGGACAGCCCTTGGTATATTTGTGCATTCTGTATTAGCTGCTGGCCCAAAAATAGGCTACACAATGGTATGGCCCATAATGGGATTTTCTGTAACGCACGCCATAGGCCTGGCCATGATAAACGAGAAATGAACTAAGAACACTTTGCTACAATAATGACTTATTAACAGTCTTACACTCATGCAACCTTATACTGTTCGAATGATAAAATAGTGCTAGGCCTATGGCCATTGCAGCATTCTTCAAGCCATTGCAGCATCCATTTCCACTTCATGATATTATTTCAGGAGACACAACTTCCTTTTTTAACACACCTTCCATGGCATGTTTTTGCTATGCCGAACCGACATTAGGAAAACTCTTTAGATAATTTGGAAATGCGCCATTACGCAAAGTGGGTTCATGGAAAGAAATGTCATTAATTCAGTTTATCAACAGAATAAAAAAAAACTCCATCGCTGTTGTTGCTATAACAACACATGCCGGGGTTCCCCGCGCTTATTTCTTTCCCAGTGTTGGTATTTGAGTCATTGAAAGTAACCCTTCTCCATCCTTTTCACGAGGTGTCCTAGTTGCCTAATAAACATATTTATTTGCATGATATTGTCTGTACGGAAAACATTTGCGCAAAACTACTTATGGAAAATTCCCCCAAGATTCTCTTCAAAACATTCGTGGAGTTAGAGCACGACTGAAAACAAGAAAACGTCCATTTATAAAAGAAAAACAATATTTTTATTATAATAATTACTTATAATAAATATTACTTATAATAATACCACATTATTATTATTATTATTATTATTATTATTTAAATAGGCCTAACTATTGGTGATAAATTTCAAGGCTCAAATGTACTTAAGCATAGCTAGAGTTCATTGATTAGAAACAATACTGATTCGTGCAGGTTTCATTTCTGACAAGATCTTCAATGGGGGGCATCGATGCACTGAATAGACAACCCCACCTTGACTAATCCCGCATTCAGAATAGCATGGACAAAACATTTCGGCATGCAACAAAGGGAAGCAACATCGTTTCATAGACAAATTAACTCCAAAAGTGATGTCGTTTCAGCAAAAGACGTCGCTTGTTAACGCAAAGGTTCCCGTAGGCTATACAGCACAAGGAATTATCCTACTAACGTTGAAATAAGTGTGCCTTCTCTGCTCCATCGGGAACATCAATCAGCTGGAGTAGCTCTCTGACACGCCGCTGAATGAAGCTGGGGCAACGAGACACCCTCGCCACAACCCCTGCAAATCGCCCTGTCTTTGAACCAGATATAACTTTCATGAAATTCAATGGGGCCTCGTGGACCTTATGCGTGAACTCATCTGTTACTTCCTCAAAGCAATACCTGAAGCCAGTTCAACACTCACCGCGCCCTGCACTCCAAACTTTAAATTGAAACAAACTTTGTTTCTTTAAAATGCACCATGAAATGCTCCTACCTGATAAGTGCAGCATATTGGAAAGCAACCGGAGACCGACTAAAGAGCCTCGCCTGCAGCCGTCTGCATAGAGCTTGGAGGCATCGCAGCATTTATTTGAGCTCAAACTCTGTCACTGTTGACTTTAGCACAAAGCAAAGATTTCACTGCCCCGCTAGTTTAAAAAAATGATTATTTTACAGAGATATCGATCAGTGTGCTATAAAAATTCAGCCTAGCATTATGTCTAAAATGAAGGCAGCAAAATTTAATATCTGTGTAAATTTGCTGAGATGTGACGTCCTCCTATTCAAAGTTTACACTCCCACAATTTGGCCCTCCATGTACACATCCTATAAGTATTAATACAACCATTTCATTGTTTACAAGCTTTTGTTTACCCTCAGATCACAAGTATAAAATAGGCACAGGAAACGCGACTAAAGCATTCGTTTATGCTGAGGCGGAGGTTTTCACAGTAATGTAAAAACATGGGGCATTCTGAACATAGCATTATAGTGATGGCTAGAACCTGATCAAAGTCTCGACTCACTTGTCACCATTGGGACAGGTCTCATGACGGCTGCCAGAGAGTTCCGTGATTTTATTCAGGGTGCCTTATCAGACAGGATCACTTTTAAGAGTGGCACTAGTTTCTAAATACCCTGAAGACAATGAGTTAGTGCTGGGGAGCCGTGTAGATAGTGCACCACATTGGAGCGCCTTTGTAGTCAAATGGAACCCCTTCCAAGCCACCATTCTACTCCGCCACAGGAGCCTTTTATGTGATAATGAAACAAATTTCTTTTCCAGATCACCACTTGTGTCTTCTTCAAGGGCAGAAAGACGACAGAGGGTATGGGGGCTGTTTTGATAGTTCTTCTATCCGAACTGTAGCCTACTGTTAATATGATAACTGATTAAAAAATAAAATCCAATGGAATTGGGATTTCATTATTTATCCCCTAATTATAATATATAATATTATATAATTCCATGCCAATACTAATACTACTAATAAGACTACTACTACTAATAGGCCTATACTACTACTACTACTACTAATAATAATAATAATAATAATAATAATAATAATAATAATAATAATAAACAGTCGTCGTCATCATCATAAATGTTTGGCCTTGTTAAGCTAATGTCCGACCATTTTGTCCTGCCTATAAGCAACCATATTGCATAATCATCGTTGACAGAGACGTGCATTAGACCTACTGTAACAGAACTAGGCTTTGTGTGGTGTGTTTTTTATTTCCTGTGTTCACCGATGTTTTGGTATGCTTTTTATTTCCTGTGTTCATGTATTAACATTGCTGTTTCATGCATGGGTTGAAGTGTATGGACTGGTACCCACATATGTTTGGCTGTCTCGTCACATATTTTTATTGACATCTTTAAAAATACAGTTGTGTTGTGTATATCTGATTGTCAATGTGTGCGTCTATTTACGCTGGTAACTGATTGTAGAACTGAGGCTACTTGTTTGGAGTGTATCTAGGCTATGGGATTTTCTTTATATTTTCTTTGTAGCTGTCTCTGAAGGCTACTCTTCGAAATATGTTGCTTAATTGAAATTGAAAAGTGTGTAATTTGCTGGTTAAACAACATTCAATCCAATTGTAATATTATCATACATGCCTTGATGCGTTTTGAAAAATTATGTTATTTTTCTTCAATGACCCGATAAAAAATCAAGAGACAGGTTACTTGTTTTAGTGAAGTCATTATTCAAAAACAATGGACAGTGACAGCCAGATTTACGCAAAAAATAACGAATACAACCATTCTCAGAAAAAATCCAAATAACACTTTAATATACTTTCTGTTCTTGCGGTCAACTACAAGTATACACATTTACAAGCCATAAATAAAGATTTACACAAAGAATTGAAGAGGTTCGCCCTCCCGCAAGTCCTGAGAGAACCCCATTATCTTCAGATGTGTTAAAGTCAGGTTGTTTGATCCGCATTGAGAGTCGAAGTCCGATGCTTTTCTTTCAAAACACTTGAAAATAATTACTAATCAGACTTCACAACTAAATCAGTGGGAAACGTCGAAAATATTTGAGATACATATGGGTAAACTTCAAATTTTACAAATGTACAAATGTGGAAAAGATCCGTCAGGGATCACCCTTCTTTTATTTTAAGAAGAGTTCATTATGGGCCTAGAGTACACACCTTGATAATATGATGTATCTGGGGCTAAGGTTGAAGAGTCTAAACCAGCTTTGCCAGCCATCGAGCCCATGGATAGGGCTCCGGCCATGGGGGAGCCATAGCCAGAGTAGTGCATCACCTGCTCGTAAGTCTTAAGGTCCATTTTGTGATGCTGCTGTTCTGATGACATTAAGTTATTAATGGAGAAAGGGTGGTTGAAAGAGTAGTGATGCTCCGGCTTCAGGTGCGCCTCGTGCGCCAGCACCGAGTGGTGTTGCGCGAGTAGGTGCTGCGCCTGCGAGGTCGGCGAGGCTGCGTGCTCTGGACTCAAGCCCTGACTTGACTTCATGTCTGAGAGCGACCTTTTATGTTCATTGGAGGATAAATTGGAGTGGGGAGATTCGTTTCCATTGCAGCTCTCCGAACTGCTAGATCCACCCTCCGAAGTCTTTTTCCCGGACTCTTTGCCGAGTTTTTTTAGATCGACCTTAAACCGCTTTTGTCTCCTCAGGTAGCAACCGTTCTCGAACATGTTTCCAGAGTCTGGATGCAGTGTCCAAAATGAACCTTTGCCGGGTTTATCCGGGGATCTGGGAACTTTCACGAAACAGTCGTTAAAGGAAAGCGAATGGCGTATGGAATTCTGCCAGCGCTGCTGGTTCTGACGGTAAAATGGGAAAAGGTCCATTATCCACTGGTAGATCTCACTTAGCGTTAGCATCTTGCTAGTCGACTGCTGAATGGCCATTGTAATGAGGGAAATGTACGAGTACGGTGGCTTGGCGTGCGTGTAGCTCCTTCTGTACGTCTTCGGGTCCCTTGATCTGTTGATGTTAGATTGTCCATACATTGGGCTCATGGCGTTCATGTTGGTGTACGAGGTTAAGGCATTCATGGACGGTGGTTGCCCGGCCATGGGACTCATACTGGGACTCAGGGCTGCACTCATGCCAGCCATGCTTGCGCCCATGCCCCCCATCGCTGCAGGGCCCGGTGACATGCCCGTCATCGAGGGGCTCATTCCTGTGTTGACATAGGACATGTTCATTGAGTTGGCTGTCATGTTGGCCGTCGTACTCATTCCGGACATACTCATATAAGTGTTCATTGAATTCATTCCCAGTCCCGTGTTCATGTTGCCAACCGATGTGTAACACTGAAAACAGAGATCATGGAACTGGCATTAGTATTGCAATTGCATAAATTGCATGAAAAACTGTATATTGCATATTATATACAACCAGCATAAAAACATAGTAAACTGTAGGCCTAAGTAAAAGATGCATCATATTTGTTTGCTACTTGTAGATCTTAAATCATGGTTGTAGTCTACAGGCACTTGCAAATATAATATATATGATGTCGCTTTAAAAACAAAAACTCAGAAAATATGTTTATAATGTTTTAAGCTGCCACATAGTCTTATGGTAAAGCAAAATAATAATAAAAAAAAAACAAATCGCTGTATATTGACTGTTTACAAAACACTGACTAAATGTTCTTTGTCTGAGGAATTAAAAAATAAACTGTGTAGTACAGTTTTGCCTATGACACTACAAGATCAATAGTAGCATTTAACTAATGTTTAAATAAGTGAATTGTGAATGGAAAAGAAGGGCTATCCTCTCTTGTCAAACACAACTTTGTAAGGACAGTTCTGCGCGTCGAGATGGGGGAGGATTTGGAGGCGCCTCAAGTCAATATTTGATCGCAAAGTTAATATTATCTCAGGGCTAATATTGAGTTGTATAAAACGGGATCGGCTTTTGACGCAAAAATATACATTATAGGTACGAACCTCGGGTTCGGCGTAGTAAGTGCTCCAGTCTGAGTGTTCGTGTCCTTCCATTTTGACTGCTCCAAGCATCATGGAAGTTTCGCCCACTTCTCAAACCGTTTCTTCGACGAAGAAAAGGCAATGCGTCCTCCACGAAAAGGTTGTTATTTCGAACCACAACTTGGGTCGTCGGCGTGCTCCCTTGTCAAGGACTGACGCATGTGTGTCTTTGAGCCAGCCGTGCTGTGTCCACGGGCGTGGAGAGACGTCTGATGATGACTGGAGTTCAAATGACGTTGGCTGCTGGCTGTAAACTCTATGATATAGCTCTGTGTGCTGGGCGAGCCTCCAATCCCTACTTCTTCGCTTGGCCCCTATTTGAATAATCTGCTCACACCTAAGCGCGAGACTCCTCGATTTGGCCCCCCTATTGTACACCTGCAGTTCGCCGAAAAGAACAGCCCATTTGAAAAGAATCATTATAAGCTCATCTTATTGTATTTCAAAAGAAGAAAGGGAATCTTTGAAAATTGATTGTTTGGGAGTATGCATTATGTGCACCACCTCATTTGAATGCAGCAGCACGTTTTAAACACTATTTTTTCTTTTCATTTATAGAGTTTGCAGCCAAAAAGAAAATATTAAAAGTATAACAGACATGTAATTTAAACGAATCATTTCACCTGTTTGATAATAATTTGCAGGTTGCAATGCATGGCTATTTTGCGCGCAAGTGGAGGCTGTTTGAAATACAGGTTACACGCAGTGTAAGGTTCTGTTTTCATCATGTCGTTCGAAATTGCATTAGGCCTATAAGTTATTAACTTTGGATAATTGTCGCTTGCAAAAACAGCATTCTTAGAATCGGATAGGCCTATTCGTAAATACCCAACATGCTCAGTCCTCCCTATGACCTGCATGCAACAACACTTTTTCACGGTTTTATTTCAGTTTGGACGTCATTTACCAGAATGGTTTATCTGCAAATACCCCGGCTCAAGGGTCACGGCTGTATTGATTTGTAGAGTCGGGCTCTTGCTGTCTGACGGCCTAGGCTACATTCAAAATAAACGTTTATATAATATTTTTGATCATGGGACTTAGGACCATATTTTCGTTTGATTATGAGAATGTGAGTTTATTTCTTTTAAAAACTGAACACGCAAGCAATTTAATTTAATGTTTTCCCTTGAAGTGCAGCATCACTGGGTTGAGGCGCTAGGCTGCTTAGCCTACAAAGGCTACTTATAAAGTAGTCTAAGTTTTGCGTATTATTGCGGTTGCATTTAAGTCCAATTATGGAATTTTAGGACAACTAACCAAAAGACCCATGCTTATATTATTATAACATTTGAATTTAGCCAATCAATTTTAGCGTTTGATCTGTTAAAGACGCCCTCTGTTGGTTACAGAGCAGTGTCGCACTGACTTGAGAGCATTTCATTCATTTCCACCCTATCTCTACTATCAAGTGAAATTATTTGCTAGGAAAATAGCATTTGTGAAGTTAATGTTCAATTATTTTCTCTATAGTCCATTAGTTCATTGGCATATTTAAAAAAAAAAAAAAATATCCCGGTATAGTTGAAAGGCTGCCACTCTGAAGACACACATTTAACACCCTACCTGCGAGTAGGTGAGCGCACACAAGTAGGTGTTAGACACGTGCCGGTGGCTGTGCATCTGTTTGGCCACGTATTTGCGCAGCAGAGACATGTAAATGTCAGAATAATCTCAGGGTCTGTTTGGAGCCGTGTAAAGCCTAATATGTACACTGTGTGCGGCACATTTCCGTCGTGGGTCCACAGAGAGTGCTGCGGGTCAGTGTAACAGCTACAAACGCACATTAAATGTAATGTGATTTTGAGGTTTCATATCGCATATGCATCAAGCTAATTCCATAACAAACACGCGGGAGTCCTTCAAATGCTGTTAAGACAGGTCTATATTTATTCTTCTCACAAGGAAATGCTGACTTCTTGTCATATAGAACATTATACGATTTGCGGCACATACAGAGCCGTGCCCTGCGTTGGCTAGGGACCTTCTGCCTGACAGTGGTCACTGACATAAAATGTGTCCCATGCTGTCTCATTTTGAAAAGTAGGCCTACATTTTCCTCTCCTTGCTTCTGCAAGGTGCCTAGGAGGCATTGCAGGAACAATAACTCTTGGAAAGAGTGAAGGAGTGAACAATGAAGGAGAAGGTGGCATTCAATGAGCAGTACCATGGAAAGGGAGTGTGTCAATATAAATGAAATTATTTATTGCCATTCATTGTGAAACAGTCTTAAGTTTTACCATACTTACCTTATGGTCATGTCATAGTTTATTAATGCAACTTCTAAAATGACTATGGTGTTATGTCTCTAAATGGCCTGCTGGATCTAATGTCCCTTGAAAATATTTTGCCTCTAGTTAATCATTAAAGACACTTGAGTTGATTATAAATGTGCAGGGTACTGAAGGTCACAATTTAGGATTGGATATAAAAACCTGAAATTAACCCTTTGCTTTAGTAAATGTATATGGAATAG
This sequence comes from Alosa alosa, assembly GCF_017589495.1. Classification (NCBI taxonomy): domain Eukaryota; kingdom Metazoa; phylum Chordata; class Actinopteri; order Clupeiformes; family Clupeidae; genus Alosa; species Alosa alosa. Next base: position 20,121,456 of record NC_063207.1, on the reverse strand, counting down.
ATGCAGAGGATATATTGTTCTTGTGTGGAACATATTTTGATACGCCAGCCAGAACATTTCACATGATAACCTCTCTTTGTGGGCAGTTTTATTTTAACAAGCATAAACAAACAATACCAAGTAGATCCAAATACAAATTGGATGTTTATTATCTTGTAGACATACTTCCAGCTCCATTATATGCCACACAAAGTTGACTTACCAAAGTTGACTTATGTGTAACACATATAAAAAATATTTACAGTGCTCAAGCCTGGTTGTGCACTTGCAGCCTTTAGTGTGAGTTAAAAACTAAAGAGCCAGAGAGAACGCAAGGCCTGTGTGCTCTCCTCTTGATCATGTCAGGAGGACGCTTTCTAAAGTACTTAGGGAGGCTGGCAGGAACCTGTTACTTTAAGTTTCGATTTAAGCCCCAGTCTCCCCTCATTATCAGTGCACACCAAGTTTACTTCGTTTAACATTTTTTAGCCTTCTGTTGTTACTTCTCCTTCTTGTATACTCGGCCAAACGAATGGGAGGCCAAAAGGTTGAACTTGTGATTCGTCAAAATAAAATCAATTACTCCAGTCCCCCTTTCTCTCCCGCTCCAAAAAAAAAATAAAAGTGACGAAAAATGTTTGCGGCGAGCCGCCTGTGGTGACAGTAAACATTCCAGAAGCGGGGACGGAGTTTGGTCTGGCCATTATCCTCCACAGCTGTGACAACGCCCGCTGGCTGCAGGTTTGTGGACCAGGCCACTGTCTGTTTACCTGGAAATGAATCTGAAAAAAGAGACGTGTCAGAAAAGGCATACAAACCCAGAACAGATAAAAGAGAGAAAGAGAGAGAGAGAGAGAGAGAGGCCTAAATAGAGCCTATTGAGTTGGGATGGGGAGGTGGCTCTGCTGATATTGCCCCTGAGCCCCTGTGGGCCTAGGGGCAAACACTGGCGTAAACGGGCTAAGGATTTCCTCAAATACGCACCTTTGCGATGGTGGGAAGACTGATCCAGGAATGCCCCTGTGATGGGCGCTGTGTGTTCTGTTTCCAGGGGAGCGATGAATTCCTTTGGTGATACGCGTCCCTTGTCATGCAAAGAGCAACTGCAAGACACAAGCCCGCAGAGGCCAAATGAGACTGGAATCCACATCAGGGGGAGAGGCCTGTGGACCATGCCGCTCCCAGACATTTTTTTTCTTTTTCATAAGAGTTTGAATAGCTCCAAATAGATTTAAATGACAAGCAATGTCTAGACACAGGACAAGAAAGAGTACTCCTTTTCTGGTCATTTCAAAGTTTGTGTGCGGAGGTGTTCTCTTAAACCACTTTTGCTCTAATACATAGATTATTATGCACGACCACCCTTTTCAAATGATTGCTGACCATAAAAAAAGAAAGATGTTATTTTAATCCATCAGGTTTAATGCAAACCTGAAGCAAAAGATTTAATATCATCTAATCGACCATTGTTATTCATTACTGAGTGCACTGCAAAGTCAATACACATTTTAATCAAAGAGCAAAAGCAATTAAACGTGAGGTGCAAGGAGAACCATGTTAATTAAGCAGGGGATTCTCCCGGGAAGAACAGTTTATAAACACTACTGCAAACAGCCCAGAGGCAGACCTGGGAGTAGCAGTCGTTTGCACCCAACTGCCACCATCTCTAAATCACAGCCAGCCAATCAAAGACTAATGTATAGGCCTATTTGGAAGGCACATGGATTAGGATCATCATGGTGTTTACCGTGACATAAGTATTAAGATGGATGTTAGTTTTATTATGGGTGTTAAGGCAGGCCAAGCCAAATGCACCTGATAGGCATCATCATTAAATGCTGTTTGGTATAGGCAAAAAGTCTTGGTGTGAGACATACTTATTGAGGCACAGCAGATTAGGTCGTAATTTTCATCAGTGGCCTGACTTTGCTTTCTCTTATCATGTTCATGAGTCAAACAGAAAAGAGAAAATATAAAGGGTCCAGCTTTGACAAGCCCAATTTTCCATTAGTCTCATATCTCAAGAAGCCTTATCTCTATTCAACACTTGTGGAAATAGTCTGAGACAGTCCAGGACAGGAGCATGGTTTGGTTGCCACTGTGACTGCCATCCTGACCATAGAGAATTTGTTCAAGTCTTTTGTAGATATACTTTGGTTGAAACTTTGTTAACTAATCCAGCAAACTATTAAAAATTCACGACTGTAACAAAAAACCCGGCCAAAATCCTGGCGCGCCAGAGAGATCTACGTCATTTTGACGTCACCTTGTCGCGCTACCGGTCGGGTACGTCGAGTATGTAACACGTTTAACACACCTCTTCAGTGTGTCCCTGATTCTGCTGTCTGGAATCCTCAATTGGAGCATAATGTCTTGCTGAGCATGAAGAACTGGAGTACTTTCTAAGCCAATCAATGAGCCAATACTCATTTTCTTGTCAGTGTGGTTGGATGTCATATTTCACATTTAAGTTATATTCCTACATGACATGAATTGGCAACTTTTCATGAGAAACCATTTATCCTTGCAAGTGTGCCATCATCTCACTGATCTAGCTGTTGGATCCAGGAATGTGAGACTTGACAGTATTACAGGAGCTGCTGTTTGGAAGCCATTTCCTCCCTGGCTGGTCGTGACAGGCCCTATCCATATGCTGATGGTTAATTTGTAGTGTTTACTGACAGCCAGCACAGGGGACCTAGCAGGTATCACAGAAAGCTTTGTGTCTCTCCAGACATCGGTTCCCAAACATCTCCCCTGCTACTGCAATGACAGAGCGAGTGACCGACCTGTGTTTGGTTACCCATGAAACCCTTCTCCGCCCCAACAGACCCTGTCCCGGGGAGCAAGCCCATAAACCCTCGCCTCCTTTTATTTTATTTTTTAACAGGTCCCCGTGGCTAGCTGACCAGCCTGCTACAAGGAGGCTTCTGTGACATGGCCACTCAACAGATTAGCACCTCATCAGCCTCCTGTGGCTACGGACAAATATGGCCTTCCCTCACATAAAACACAATGAGGCCTCTGCCAAAAAAAACAGCCCCTCAGTGGGGAGCCCAAGCTTGCCCATCAGACCTCCCAACCCCCCCCCTAACTCCCATCCCCACCCCCCCCTCCCAACCCCCCCAAACCCCCATCCCCACCCCTCCTGAGGCTTCCTGGCCTTTCCTGACTCTGCCCCACAGCTGCAGCACTGCAGTCCAGGGCCCCAATTGGCGACTCGTGTGTATTTCAGGTGAGCAAATATTGCCACTTGCCTGAGAGTTCAATGGTCGTGCCTTTCATGGGTTGCGTATTGCGGCTGCTTGCAGGAAGTGCGTGTGAGGCCATGGGAATGCCGGCAGGCACAGCTGGAGTCGTCCAATCAAGCTCAAATTGTCCCTCCCCGCAATTCAGGAGGCCTTCTTTTTGTGGATTCCCTTCTCTGTGGTTCCATTCTCTGAAGCATCAGCACCCTTCAAACCAAAAGAATTTGTGGGGTTAGCTGTGGGATTATCAATGGGAATTTGAAATGATGTGGATTGGGTCAGGATTCTGAAAGATGCCTATTAGTGTCTAGTATTAGATGCCTATTATAACTGTTACATGTTATTTTCTATATTTCTGATATGTTGCTGATTGGATCATAAATGGCCACAGCAATGAAGAAAAGTGAAAATTATTTATAATGACTGACTGACTATTATTGTGTTACATGCTCCAAATGTAAAGCACTTTGAGCTGCATTCTGTGTATGAAAGGTGCTATACAAATAAAGCCTATTAGTGTAACATTTAGCTGGAAGATACTATGGGGGAAAAGTGAGAGCTGGAAGAGTGGTTATTGATGTATTCTGATTAAGGCTATTCTGGAAATGTTCTGAATTATTTCATGTTCTCCCTCGCAGATTAGTTTGCACTATAAATACTACTAGCCTGGGGTGCATTTCTAGAAAAGGTTGTTGGCTAACATCTGTTGCAATCCTGGCAGTTAGAACCATCTTTAATGGATTTGGTGTTTCTAGAAAGGGTAGTTCCAATGATCAATCTAAAATATGGTTGGAAAGTTTGGTGGTTGGAATGACAGCTTGAAAGGAGTCATAGAAGCATCATTCATCATGGATATTTGCAGTTGTCATTTTAATTGCATTAGTTTGGCCAGATTAACCCTCTATATGCCTACCTAAACATTCTCCAACTGAGCATTTCACTTATAACATTTAACCCTCAGCATGACATTATTAACACTGGACTATGATTTGAACATGCTATTTCCAATGCTTGTGCGTTGCTACCACCAGACCGCTTACTTAATCTAAATTGAGATTGAGAATGGGTCAGGGGACCTTTCATTCACTTCTGGTTTCCATGAGTCGTACCATTGGTGAAATTAAACTAAAATCGGTACTTTGAACTCTTATCAAAGCTTTTCGGAAGTACAGCAAACACATCTTTCTTGTAAACTTTTTAATGTTTTAGGTTTTAAATGCAGATATTTACTCAATTCCAATTAAAATACATGTCTATATAGTTTAACACTGACGCCATCTGCGCAGCCATGTGTTGAACAGCACAGCTATCCTGTCCTCCACTGTCAGTCCCACATAAAGCCCACCCCATGCAGGATAATGCCCCATGCCAGTTATGATTGGTTCCTTGGTTTTTGGTGATTCACCAAGGCCTAACCCCCCCAAAATCGACTAGAACTATATATATATATATATAATACATTTTATTATGGACATATTTATGTGTTGCAAGCTATGAAATATGTTGGTCAATATTCAAAGTTGGACTGTTTCATAGTGGTGACACAAATGTAATACTATAATATTCTATTAAATGCTCTTAGTCTTTCACTGAAAAAAATGATGGAACCCAGAAATATCATGTTGAGCCATTCACATTTTGACTGAACAGAACATTTCATAATGAAACTCAGTGGTGGACTATGCATCAGTTGTATACCTGCTGGAGACACCATGTATATAGACAAGGTTACTTTTACACATATAAAAATGTGATGAATTCATTCTAATTTCAATTTTCTAACATAAATGCAACATAAACAGTGTTAACATGGTTGTCCTGCATTCAGTCGCTCACTCCCACTGGGGGTTCTCATGCTCTTTAATGCTCTTAGGCCTGGGGTGTTCTTGTGAGTGTTCTCTGTGATATGGACCCTTCTCAAAGTGTAAACACTATCTCCACTCATCTCCTCTTCTCTGCCACTGGAATCTTGTCCCAGTTTGATGTTTGTTTGTGTTATTTGTTTTTGCAGGCTCTAATGCCTAAGAACACCTAAAGTTTCTGATATACCATCCTGGCAACATTCTGGACACTGTCCCCTAGCAAAATCCGATACCATTATCCCAAAATCTGGGATGTTGCTAGGATGTTATCTGGGATGTTGCTAGGATGGTATCAGAATCATAAAATGCACCATGTGAAGGGTTTTCCCAGATCGTCATCACATATATTCACCATTGAGACCATACAAGAGCTCAAATCATCACAGTCAGAAATTAAAGAGAAGAGAAATGTGTCTTTATTCACAAAATAATTAAAATGATTAACAATTAATGAAATGCTCCCATTATATTTTAAAGAGTAAATATATTGCCTGTTGAACCAGTTAAAGTAAAAAATCAATGATTTCAGTATCATTCTAGATTAAGTAAATTAAAAGTAAAACAACATAGACTCACAGTGGCAGGTTAACTCAAGCTAGCTCTTAAAAACTGATGGACAAGAGCTTCAGACTCAGTACAGGGATTACTGATGGAAAAGCGATGGACTTTAAATAATATCATGCTCTATTGAGTGTCCAAAGAAAAAAATCATGTTGGTCATGTTGGTGCCTCCCTTTCATTGCAATTTTAATGATAGGCCTATTCCCAAAACAGTGACGTTTCGAGCTTTATGCTCTTCTTCAGAGTTCACTGTCCCGACGAGTGTGATTATATGGGGCTGCATTAGTGCAAAAGTTATTGGAGAGCTGACATTTATAGATGGCATCATGAATACCTGTAGATATCAATGTACTGGTTCACAAGATGACTCCTTGTGATTTGTTAGAGGTGTTAGAAGGAGGTACTCTTGGAAGAGCTGAGTCTGAGGGAACTACAAATGAGAATAGTCTGGATTTCTACTGTGTGTACAAATGGCATTGCCAGACGATGTTCCTTGGATGGACGCAATGGCCAAGGGGTAGCATGAGCCTTTATGAGAGCATTCAATTAAATGACTGCCGACCCAGAAGTCCCTTCATAGGCAAACATTAGTGAACTTAATTTGATACGGGTGGCTTTGGATAGCCAATGAATCTCAGTGAGCAGTGAGGGAAACAAATGTCCTTTTTCGGGACATTACCTCTCAGGTATTAATTACTCTATCTGAGATTACTGCTCTATTGGGCTTCTCTGAAGCTCTATTTGGGTGTTGTCAAAAAGAGGAGTTACCCATCCCCTTGTTTGACAAACTACTCTCTCTCTATTAGGGTCTATTGGGCTCAATCAGGCATTTTTCCTCTAAAAAAAAGGAATATATGTGTGCGCACATGTGTGTGAATCTGGCCCAAGCTTTTATGCTGTTAATCCGTGTGCTCGTCATTCCTTGTTATGCCAAAACATGAGAATCTGTGTAGGCTTCATACAAAGCATAAGGTTACGTTGTTGGCTGTTCCAGTAATTTGTTGTTTTGCACTGTTGTTGTAGTTGTTTTGTGTTTTAATCATTCTATGTTGTTTTTATGACTTTTAATTATTCTATGTACTTTACTTTTTAAACTTTTTAAAATATTGCCTTTTATGCTTTTATGTACTATTACTCTTTGCTTTTGTGTATGTAAAGAAAAGCACATTGAATTAACCCTGTGTATGAAATGTGCTATATAAATAAACTTGCCTTGCCTTTTGGGTTGATTGAAAACCAGACCAGATTCCACCATACCAACTTTTTGAGCAATGTTGCTGGGCAACCAAATAACCAGTTCCATTTATTCTGATTGGATGATCATGACGATTTGCCTACTGATGATTAAAGTTATCCAGAATATAAATTGTTGCCCAATATCAATGGCAACATGCCAGAACCACAACATTGAAGAACACTGCCCAGCAACACTGTTCAACAAGTTGCCCCATGTATCATCAGCTTAACAGTTATTAAGACGGGAGATTACGATGGCCTGTACCAAGAATATTCCAGTATGATTGCATTGCCAAAAGCACAAAAGACTTATATATGTTGCCTGACATGGATCCAAAAAGAACAAGTATTTTAAAAAGAAAGGTATAGCATTACAGATATCCAGCAAAGCAGCTGAACAAAAGTCTCTGAAGAATGACGAATGGAACATCTCTCCAGAATTGTGTGCAACACTGGTATCCTCCAAGGAGGATTTGAGTCTGTTATCACAAATTCAAGTGGACATACAAAATATTAAAGAAACAAAAGATTTGAATCTCAGTAACGAAAGGTGTACTGACTTGTTGGATAGAGTTTACTGTGGGGACAAAAATTTCCTATACGTTAAACTAAGAAGTAATTACTCATTTATAATAAAAACTCTAAGAATCCAGATAAATCTTTGTACGCAAGGCACATGGCTAAAAATTGATACAGGATGGCCATGATCTTCGGGGCCTCAGATGGCACTGCATTAAAAACAGAGCTGTTTCTGTAATGGAACTCATTGTATGGGCTTAGAATGTGGGATAACATTGTCTATGAACACAGTTTCATGCTCCTTCCAGAAATGGTTAAAACTCCAGCCTGAGGTAAAGTAGGGTACTGGAAGAAACTGGAATCCATGCATTTCCACTGAATTATTTTTGGAATCTGATCCCTTATCATACCTGTTCATTCTTACTCGTTGCTCGACTTATCGTGACTAAATTCAAGATGGCTGCAAACGCTTAAACTTCGTGGAAGATACTGTCTGTATAAATCGTCTTGTAAGTAAACTACCAGTGCTTTTTCAAAGTTCTCAATGTCTCGTTTTAAATGTCAGGGCCCTCGGAAGTCTACCAATGAAGTGTGGAGATACATTGAGTCTCGTAAATGGGTGTAAAACAGTGATTTATTTGCATGGCTAGCCCGATGCCGAAGCACCACTATTTAAAAAGCTGTTGGTAGCATCGGCTAACTAGCGCCAGATTTTGGAGTGCAGGGGACAAGCCGAGATGGGCTATGAGACATACATTCACACTCGGTATCATGTTTCAATACACTTTAGGTCAATATCACACCGGAATTCTCCTTTAATGCACAGTTCAAAAGCCAGCATCTGTGATGGTATAGGGCCACATTTAGTCTCATGGACAGCTTGCCACTCTGGAGAGGCACAACTAGTGCTAAATGAGTATTACAGGTTTTTAGCAACATATGTTGTCATCCTGACTAGGTCTTTTTCAAGAAAACAATGGCAAACTGCATTCTGCACATATTACAACAGTTGGCTCCACAGTAGAGTCCAGGTGCTAAAATGGCCTGCCCGCAGTCAAGATCTGGATATCTGGTGCATTATGGAACAAAAAACTCAATTAAAAAGCCCCCAGCCTGTTGATATCGGTCAAGAATGGAACATCTCATTCTCAAACTCCAGCAACTGGACTATAGTTCCCAAATGTTTAGAGAGTGTTGTTAAAAGAAGAGGTGATGCAAAACTAACCTGACCCTAGCCAGATGAATTTCGTTCCGCTTAGCTCCGCCTAGCTTCACTCACATCCATCTGGGACCTCTTCCATTGAGAGTGATTTCTGCAACCGACTTTATGGTTCAGCCAATCAGGACTCAGGACGGGAGTTTCATAGATGTGACATAGCGTAGAAGCGACTGTGAGACTTTTATTAACGTCACGGGTTGGCTTCGATGTGAGTGGTTGAAGTAGCACGTCAATAGATGACGGACAAGTGGCTTATTCAATCATATGCAAGCATTTTTTTGATTAGGCCCAGCCTTCTGAAGCAAAACAGGGGTAAACATGCATCTGTTAGGCGGAAATGGGGTTGCAGAAAGTTAAGTAAGCAGATTATTATAGAATAATTATGATAAACCCCTGTCTATCCTTTCATATATCCTTATGGTTATGACCCTAAAGAAAAATGCATAATAAAGTACATAAAGAATCTGCAAATATTCATACAATATTCAAACTTTCTGACAACACTTTTGTGACTTTACCTTACCTTTATCTCACATTAGTAGTTTATTTCATTAATTGTTTTTAGTAGATGTAGGCCTAATAGTTTTTTAACACTATAAGAACAAGCCATGTCTCTCATGATATCAACTTGCTAGTAATGCTTTGAGTTGATTGCTTAAGTTAACAAATAGGCTACGTTGATTTAGAGCTTCACTCAAGTAAAGTGTACAGTGAACACTGGCAGCCATAGCACAGTGTTGTCTGCACTGCAGCAACACGAATCAGCATTATTTTAAAGTTATGACAGAGAAAGGAAGCCCAAGGGTGTTGTTTTTAAAAGGTTATTTAAGCTTTATAATGCTTTATAATCTTTTCCAGACATGAGACATCAGTGAAATGTTTCTCAAAGATTTCTCACTTGCCATTCTGCCCCCATAGACAATCTAATGCATTTCCACTCCATAGAAGTATTTGCAAGAGCCAAGAGGAAAGGCACTTAAACCATGGGTTCTCAACAACTTCATGAGTCGAGCGACATCTGCTGTTTAGTTTTGATGGAAAACAGGAATAGGCTATTCAGTTTAGGATTATACCATGGGACGTCAGTAAACACGACAAGAAAGCTTTTCCGAACAAAAGCTTGTGGGTTAGTGTCATAGTCGGTCGCAAAAAGAAGTGACTAACCGTTATGGGCCCAGTATTTTTGCTAACACTTTCGGGTTTGTCCACCAGGCCAGTGCATTGGCTGTTGTGCGTATGAAGTCTATTTGCCCGTGCAACCCTAATCTTCAGTGGAGTTTTCTTCTTTTTTTTAAATCAACTCTACTGTTTAATATTAAAGATAGTAAACTAGCCTAGCTTTATGTGTTTTACATTGATACATTTATTGAGAGATTCCCATAGGCTTTTACCCTAGATTAGGCTATTGTTGAGCTGTTGGCTACATAGATAACATATACTTCAGTCACTGCAAACATAGGCCTGCGAATATATTTAAGGCAATCGTTTTGAGGTCACCTTCAGTTGACTTACATGATTTCATTCAGATGCAGTGAGCAGTGTGGTCCTCCATGCTAGATTAGAAAAAGGTAGCCTTTAACATAAATTGTGACCCTCAGTCCCTCATATCATACTGTATGCTGTGAAAAGAAATGTTTGACATGCAATGTCCTAACTAAACATAGGGTGGCGCCTTTGGTTCTATTTTATTTTGTAGCACCATGCTCTGGCTGTATTGTTATTGCTTATTGGATAAATGCATTCTTTATTAAGAAAACCTTCGGTAAACCAGTTTGTTTCGTTCAGCTGTTCCGTTACAAACGGGTAAATAGGCTATATGTCAGAGCAGCAGGGGTAGAGAGGTCCAATTGATTGACTGCTGGTTTTGAGAATGAAGTGGGTGTATTCATCTGAAGTTCAGCAATTGTTCCTTGTAAATATGCACAGATATCTCTGTTAATTAGACATGATCCTCATTGTTGGAGCATCAAAGCAGTAAGTTAGTGATTTGTTTTGTATAAGTATACGACTGCTGATCACACAGCCTCATGGTGCCTTTTTCTTTCCATCTCGGAACAGTTCCAATGATCAGGGCTGGCATCTGGAGTTCATTACAAGTATTTACACAATATGTGCATTGTGAACCTGTTTGATCCAGGCTTTCGCTCCAATCTCTTGAAAACTTTTTTTTTAATGGAGTGCCAAACCTTACATCATAGGGAGCGCTGGATTGGCAGTTGTAAATCCTGGAAAGAGACCACAGCCTGAGAGCCCTTTGCGGCTTCTCTCTCTCTCTCTCTCTCTCTCTCTGCCTAACCATGGCCGTGGAGCTTAACGGCAGCTTGCCTTTTACTGTCAGCAGGGTCAATAAAAATGGCATCTCAGATCTTGCCAAAGCTTGTGGTGTTGGCCAGTGGAGCAGAGATTGACCGTCGCCTTCATGCCTGGTAATACTGAGCAGATGGGCCCACTCACCCTGGCACTGGTCCCCCAAATTACCTGACAAGGGATGGACAGACCTGGCTCTTATGAAAGACACACTAGTGATATTTCTTCAGCAGGCTTGTGGTGGTGGATAAAGTAGAAAGTGTTACACCTCTTAGTTCATCTTAGTTCATCTGGGTTCATCTTAGAAGTGGATATGTGAAGTCGACCTCACCCACAACAATCCAGCCACATTTCTGCACAACAAGTGCATATATGAAGACAGTCTTCGCTCTCTCTGACTCCCTTTGTAATGGGGTATCACAAGGAAAATACACAACCTAAAGTCCCAGCCAATATGGAAAGTGATCTGACTCAATCATGTGTCCAAAGCACACTGCATATAGGCACCGCCATTTGCCCACTCTGTCACTTGCCCACTCACACCAATGGCATCATTTCCAACTGACAGGCATTCGATAATACGGATAGTACGTGGAGGGTGTGTATTTGCTGCCTTTCAACAGAAACTCTGCAGTTTCTGTGATGACATACCTCAGTCACCACTTCAGACATCCTAAGCCTCAAAACAACGCTTGATGACCATGAATGAATATTTCTGATGGCTCACAACAGGAAACCAAAAACCAGGATGTGAAACAACCCAACCATTTGGTCAGTTTACACTAGAATCTATGATTGTTGTTAACTGTAAGAGCAGATCCATGCAGAGAGGGAGGTATCTGAGGCAATCCCAAAAGATGCTGTAATGGTCTCAAGACCACAGATGCTATACTCTGACCTGAGAGCAAACACAGGTCGCGTGTTGCCCAGAGGCAGAGACACAAAGGAGGTGGCTAGAGATGGCAGGGGTGCCTGGCTGTCTGCCCCCAGGCTCCGCCGCTATCAGCCCCAGCATGCGCCACCAGACTGCCACATCTTGAAGCACTATTCAGAGCAAAGCGATGAACAACCGAAAGAGAGCATAGCATTAGCACTTACAGATCATTCTACTCACGAACAGCTACTAAAATATAGACCTCCGATGGCAACAACTGATGGTTTTCAAGGTTTGGGCATTTCAGGTCACTCCCAATCTAGAGCATGTTTTCATTCATGCTGAACAATATTGGAGTTATATATTAGTTCAGTTAATGAGCCAAGACTGCATTGGCTTCTCCCACCGACTGCGTTTAATAAGGGATGTTTGATGCTGGACCTGGAAAACCCCCGCTTGCTTGGCCCTTGCGCTCGCCTAGTTTCAATTGAGACTCGAGCACTTCTCACATTGTTGAATTTCTCATTTCACTGAACGTCTCGAGGAAAGACTTCTCCTTTCTTCCCCCATCACGAAGCGCCTTCCTCCCATTCTCCTCACTATCATGTTACTCCGTAGGGCTTGCAGGAGACGCTCGGCTTAATGGTTTGGCGGTTAAGGAATTACATCCAGCTGCTGCAAATTGGATTTGACATGTGGTGCCACTATTGCGCAGTGGTTAACTTGGCCAACACCCTCCCACCACCCTCTGGTCCTCCAGTCCCTTCCCCCAGCCTTGCACACACACACACACACAAACACACACACACTTGTTCAGACAAGCACAAACACATGCTAAGGCGCAGCATACACGCAACGCACACACCCGTAAACCCTAAAAACCAGCGGCAGTGGCTGTTCTGCGACAAGCGTGGGCTAAGAGATTTTTCTTCCTTTCTAAATTCTAAATCTCACCTTCTCTTTCATGCACACATTTGGCCAGTACCCATTACTGGCTCTTTCATGGATGCTCAGTTTCAAGCGACTTAAAGAGTCTGAAGTAAGACTTCAGCTGAAGTCAAAAAGTCTGACTTGAGGGTAACAAAAAAAATGGTTGATATTTTTTTTTATTATTAAAATCTGTATGTACTAAAATATACAAAACACGTCCAACTGCCAATCCAGTGGCAACATAGACAGTACAAGGGTGGTCTTTCCAAAATCCCAAACCATAATGTCACATTCGGCTGAGATGGTGTTTTGCCACTCTAAACAAGACTTCAATATTTCAATCTGCCAAAGTTTGTTAATTTGGCCTCTGAAACAGAAATATGACATCCCAGTGGCAGTGAACAGACGTTGGCATGCAGAAAAGTGGGGTTCTACTTTAGAGCATTCTAACCTCAATGTGACATTGACATTATTCAAACTCCTTTGAATGCTACATACACATTGTTCTTTTCGTGGTTAGACGTTAAGTCCAAAACCCTATTAAGTTCATTTCAAGTGGAAACTTCGCCATCATTGTCTAGCCTACAAGACTAGATGTGGCATTCAGACATGGGCAATGGCTTAACACTATAGTATTCAGACACATCACAGACAGTTAGGCTATCCTAGCCTCTTGTCCACTCTTTTTTCCGAAGGCAAGCCTGTCTGTGTAAGGGATTTAGAGTAAACATGTTACAGAGTTTATTGCAATACCAACATGATGAACTATAAAAGCAGACAATAACAACTGGCTCCTCTCAAAGTTAAAGACAGAAAGCACGCATGTGTCACAATCTAGTGAAATTATTCCGGAACTTCAGAAAGGCAAGGACTCTTGTAACTCTCAGGGACTTTGTGCCATTGTGACCAAGAGGTCAACCCCACACTCACCAGGAAAAGCCTTGAGGCATTGGAATGTGTATTAAAAACTGAAGAAACCTATGCTAGAGTTAGGGTATATTGTCTATCATAGACGTACAATCCTGCAGACAACATTAGTGTTATCCAACATGTTAAATGACAAGCCACGTGAAATAAGAAATGTTCAGTATGGAATGCTTTTTAAAAAAGTTGGCCATAAGACATTATGAGTGGGCTGCACACTAGGGTATCTGTTCTCAACAAAAACAAACATTCAAAATTCACATGATTATAGCCCAAAATTCCAAAATATGATAGTCAGTGTCATGAATTCTCATTAGTTTTATGCAGCCATGAATACCATGAAGGTTGTAATATACTGTGCAGAAGTGGTGGGTATCCTGACTACTGATCAAAGGGAATGATCATACACCACTGAATGATCTGGTACCACTGCATTCTGCTAGAGCTCCATTTTCAATGTTTCAGACAGACTACTACGCTTTCTATTCAAAAGACTCACGGCTGAGGATTCAGAGAACTCCCTGTGCTTTACAGTGGAAATATTGCTTTTGAAAGGGACTGGTCTTTGGTACCTATAGGAACTCAGCTCATTGTCTTTTATCAATAGAGAATCTATTTTAAAGATCAGGGCTGGAGTCGGTGCCCAAAAAATGCTTGTCAGTATGCCCTGGCTGTGTATCTTTGGTCTTGTTATCATAAAAATATAAAATTTCTGTTTGTAGCAGCCAGTTTCTTGTCTCTTAATTATGGTCCAGTAGCTTGCATCAAAGGCTATCAAGGGTGAGCCGCAGCACAGAGAACTAGTCTCTCAGATAACACTGTAATATATAAGAAAAGTGTTCCAGTTCAATACCCTCAAACATTATTGAAATAACAAGTAGGAAAAACAAACAATTCCCATTCACGTTATAAAAAAAAAAAATCATGCAAGCAAACATCTCAACTTCTCCCAATTAAAATGACATTTAATATTATTATTCATGTCATTAATAATAATATTGTTATACTACTGCATGTTCAGTTGCCCTCTTTCTGCTTTCAAAAGGATAAAACACAGAATGGCGATCGCCCTTCTAAAGGCAAGGAATGCATGTTTAAATATAAAAATATAGATATATTAGAAGAGAATAAGGGAAAAAGAACGTGTCCCTTAAAGTCTGTCCACGTGGGCCTCAACTTGCCCCCTGTTCATTCGCAGCACCTCTTCAGATCCTGGTGCCCACTGCCCACGATCACATGTCTATTGAGAGAACAGTGCCCTCCGTCCTGCACTGCCTGAGTCTCATGTACTGACAGCGGCCCACAAGCCCTGTCCTCCTGGAGTCTCTTCACAAGCAGAGAGATCTGCTGTCACTCCTCATATGGCCACACACAAACACACCCCCCCGTGCGGTCCTCCAGGCCTCTAGGGGTCCTCGTCCATGTCATCTAGGTTGGGAGCCATGATGAAGTGTTTGGGGTAAACAAGGGTGTGCTGGTTGGCGTACTCCTCCCACCGAGCGTCGTCGCTCTCGTGGGTTATGTAGCGCTCCCCCCTCCGCGTCTCAAACTCCCGCAGGTCCAGCCAGGTCTGGTAGTCCTGAGGGGCACCGCAGTGGGAGAGAGGTGGAGAGAGGTGGAGAGAGAGAGTAGAGGAACAGTGAGGCACAGTGACATTTTGCTTTCAACCTACTCTCTTGTATACTGTCTATAGTTGGTCCTCTCTAAAACTACACGTGTCACGTGAGTGTGTGTCTGTGTGTGTGTCCGTGTGTGTGTGTGTGAGTGTACGTGCGCACGAGTGTGTGGTTGTGGCTAGGTGAGTGTGGTTGTATACCTGTAACCACGGGTGACTGAGAGACTTGTCCACACTGTACCGCTTCCTCATCTTCACCTGGAGCAGGTTGTTGATGAGATCTGTAGCTGTTGGTTTAACACACAAAAACTAGGCTCAGAGGAGGTGTAGCTCACTAAGGTTTGTGAAATTGTTGAATAAAGTCACCAAAGGTGAGACCTCAGATGACCCCCGTGAGTGGGGACTGGAGGTTGGCCAGACTAAGGATGACTCATAAGGACTTCACAATTCCAAAGGTCAGGACGCCACACATATGCAATCTCACTGTAAACCCCAGACAAGTGGGCGGCGAGACTAATCTCTCACTCTGACCAAATATCCCCTGCTGTTCAGACTGAGTAAAATCATAACTGAAGCACTGTCATGAGCTGTGTCATGAAAACACCACTTTGACCTATACTGTACTTTTAGCTGACTCTTACTTTCAAAGGCCTTTCTCTAAACACTGCCATGATACGTTTAGCTGAGTCTGAGTCTATATGTATAAAGGTTATATATATATAAGGTTTTTTCTTGACACTAACATGACAAAACATGGGGGATTTGTTTACATTAAATCATTTAGCCAACACTTTAATTCAATTCACATGCAATCTTGATTCAACTTGATTCAACTTACAACCACGACCCATACAATTAGCTGAGTCTTACAGGCAGGCTACACCGGGCATGTAACTGAAGCATTAGGTTCACACCTACAACAATGGCTGTTTTGCGGGCCCGGTGTAGCCCGCGCGTTACTCTCTTTTTTTCTGAAAAGTAACATGACAAATAATGTTTTGTTTACATTCATTAATTTAGCAGACGCTTACTCATTATATTCACACGCTATCATCATGTGATTCTTCAATTTATAACCCGCTCTCCTTACACACGCACCTTCAGAGGATATGTCCTTCCAAGGTTGCGGGGGATACATGAACGCTGCGTTCTGGATCTGGTCGTTGATGTCCTCATCCTCGTTGAACGGGAAGGTTCCGCTGAGGCTGACGTAGATGATGACGCCCACAGACCACATGTCCAGCGAGCGGTTGTAGCCTTTACTCCGCAACACTTCAGGGGCCAGGTACGCTGGCGTTCCAACGACCGACCTCCGGAACGACTTCTCGCCGATAATTCGAGCGAACCCGAAATCACAGAGCTTCACCTGTAAGTAGCCGCACATTTAGGTGTGTTACTCTTTTTGAATAATTGCCTGAATCCTACAAAGTTGAAAATGCTTGACAAACAGTTTTACGGTTGACTGATGTTAGCAAACGCAAACAGGTGAGGAGGCATACCTGAGGGAAAGGCTCTGCCGATGCAAGGAGAACATTTTCAGGCTTCAGGTCACAGTGGACGATGTTCTTGAAATGCAGATGCCTCAGGGCCACTAGGATCTGTTGGATTAAGCAGAGGCGCACGTTGAGTTCACTAACGTTCGAATGCAAGTGCGCACACACCGCATCCCAAACCGGAGAGAAAAATGAGCCGCTCACTGCTCATTCACCCTCGGCCATAATCAGCCACAATCACGAGCACAAGCCGAGCCTTTTAAGAGGAGATCTCCGGGCAACACACATAATCAATTACATCTCCTTGATAGTGATGGATCTGCCTGCGTCTACAGCCCACGGGCCACATCAGAGGTCCGGCTGTGGCCGCTAAATGTTAGCTGCATATTCCGGCCTAGTGGACGAGCTCCTGTTCTCTTTCCCCCTCCAGGGCCCTTTTCAGGGGCCCCTCCGCTCCAATCAACCCACAAGCCCTGCCACTGGCCTGGGAGCTCTAATTCAGCAGGAGGGGCCCAACCATGATAGGATCCAGACTACTGTCCTAGTAAATAAAAAGCCCTCTCCACAGACCACGAGAGTAAACAGAAGTGCATGTGTCTACCAGTGGCTATAACGTAAGGCACACTGAAATAGAGAGTGAGAGAGAGAAAAAGGGGATTGAGGAATCACATATCAAATATGGACAGATGGATGAGTTAAGAGAATTAAAAAAAGACGGCCATGCACATGATAGCTTGTTTCTTTTCCTGTGCAGTCCAATCAACTCATGCACCCAATGCTACACAGAATTCACCCAATGCTACACAGAACTCCACTTTGCTATAACCCAGTATATTTCAGTAGAGTTTTGATATGTTACAATAACAATTATAGCTTTACCATTATTGTCATGTGGCTATAGCTGGTTGGTATGAAAAGGTATCAAGCCAATTGTTTTGTCAAGACAGAAAAAGATGGTAAAAACTCCCTTGCACAAGGATAAGTACAGACCTGCGTAACAAGGAATTTGGTGACCCGCTCAGGGAGTTTGCTCTTCTCGCTGGAGAGAATCATTTCCAGCATGTCACCGTGAAGCTTCTCCATGACGACGAAGACTCTCTCTGGTGTCTCAAACATGCACTCCAGGTTGACAATGCCGGGATGATGCAAGTTCTAACCGAAAGAGACAAGTCATGCTTTAAAAGCAAGGCAGCCATGAGACCAAACTTCTCAAAGAAAAAAGTCCACCCAGAACCTTCGGTCAGACTTGTGATCAAAGGTGCGTTCAAATTTGGCAAACAGTGGTCAGTTTTCTCTGAACAGTTACATTTAAACAATTTGGTGTAAACATTCCATTGTTGCTGTTAACACTTCGTCCAGCTCCATGTCCTGCTCCACTGTATGTTCGTGGAGATCTACCTCCTCAGATTGTTTGCGAGTGTTGCTGTTTACAAGAAACAGAAACCACTTGGCAAACATTCGCAAACGTTCGCCTATGTTTGCGAATTTGAACGCACCTCTGATATGCAATTTCACCCTTTCAGCATGTTGTGTGTTGTGAGGGCAAATGCAGGAAACAACAGGCTTCCACCTCACCTGTAGAATGGCCACCTCATTCCTCAGTTGGCTCTCCTGTTTGGTGGGGAACCTCATTTTGTCAATCACTTTGATGGCCACATCTCTCCCTGTTTTCCTGTGTTTCCCTGTAAATTACACACTGTTTCATTCAATATTCTTCACATTTTAGAATATTATGCAGTGTTCGATTAAACTCTTTAAATTCACATCCACACAGTCAATACACTCAATGCTGTATGAAAAACATCTAGGTAGAGCTCCTGGCATTGTAACCATGAAAGAAAGAAACTCAATAGGTTCAATCATAACTAACCAATCAATTGGTTGCTCCATTCATCTTTATGAATATATATGTTTTCTAGAAGATACAGGACAACATAGCATTTATAAAAGACCAATAGCCCTTCCCTTCCCTCCAAAGGGGGCCTCTGTTTTTATTTAATTAATCGGTCTTCCTATCCTAATTTCAGACAACATCACCAACAATCATCATTGCAACTTCAGCAACATCAGAGTGTATTGAAATCGAGTGAGGCTGACCAGCCTGTTTGGGGATATGATGGGGCTGGTTCAGCTCTCTGTGCTGAAGGAATTAACACTAACATGGTGGAGTCGTGTGGGTAACACTTTATACACTGCAAAAACTGCTTATCTAACAAAATCTAACCAAGTGTTATTAATCTTATATCAAGATAAAAAAAAACTAGTTGGTATTGTTTTCAGTATAAAGAGACTTACCTAGCGCTTTCTTGTGAAATCATTTGACTTAATTTTAAAAAAAAATTGACTTATTTTAAGACATCTCATCTTGAAAACAAGCAAATTTGTCTGCCAGTGCGTTAAGCAAATTTGTCCTAAAAACAAGCAAATTTGTCTGCCAGTGCGTTGAGCAAATTTGTCTTGATAAGACTCCTTAAAATAAGTTAAAGTCTTCTTAAATTAAGTCAAAATGATCTTTTGAGAGGGCGCTAGGTAAGTCTTCTCATTCAAAAAACAATACCAAATAGATTTTTTTAATCTTAATATAAAATCAATAACACTTGGTTAGAATTCATTTTTTGCAGTGTAATAACTAGACATGTTGCAATAAAGCTATCAGTCACTAGCCTGGTAAACCAAACTAATTCACAAAGTGAATAGAGTCTGGCCACTCACGATTGGGAAACCTTTTCTGCACCGATTGGGCAGGTAATCTGCCGACCAATGGAAACATTAGTGACTTATGGTGATCTAGGTAGGCCTGGCCAAGCTAAATTAGTCAATGCTTTGTTCAATATTACATCATTTAAAAAATGCTTAATGCATGTGAAAATTCTATTAATAAACACATTTTAGATGGGCTTATTTACCAAGAAAAAAAGATTTATATATATGTTTCCAAATAACTTACAGATGAGAATTAATGTAGGAACAATGCTTTACAAATGATGAACAACACATTAACTAATAGCTTACAAATATTTAACAAATGCTCCATAGTGTGTAGTTATTATAAAGTGTTACCATAGAAGGTGGTTAATGTGAGCAGTGAAACTGGGAAATGAAACAAAAACTGTTTACTGGTGGGGGTTGATTGTGCAGCTCAACACGTGTAAAGTGGTCTTTCCTGTTTTCTAAGTATTACAGATATAGTATATACCCTGATAAGTGGTCTGTCCTTTCAGCTAAGATAAAGAAATCTAGTAGTGAGTCTGAGGCACTCAAGAGGATATTTGTAAGTAAAAAGTCTTTATTGAGCTTGGCTATCAATTAAACTAAATGTGAAATCGTGTTGGATCTCTAAGCTGAAGAGCATCAGAAGAATACTAATTTCTCTACACCCAAGCAGCACTCCTGGTGAAACTCGTTTGTGGATTTCAAATAAAGAAATGTTCGCTTCCTGTCACGCACAGACAGCTTTTGTTGTCTTCATTTCACAGACATGAGCCTATCATCCCACTTATGCCCAAATGTCAGGGAAAGAGGAGCAATCAAACCATACCTCCATATACAACTCCAAACTGCCCCGATCCCAGCACTTCATCAGCAAAAATTTGGTAGACTGAGCTGATATCCTAGAAAAAAGCAAACGTATGTAACGTCAAACATATTTACTTTATTTTTTAAAAGTGATCGGTGAACAAAAATGTTTTCATTGTTGTTTTTTGTCTGGACAAATGGACATGCTTAAGTCCTTAATTGTTTTTGAATTCTGCACACTCGCATCTTCGACAACAGCGGTATTTCAAACAACCCGGTACTTAGACCAGATTAAATGCATTTGTCATCCGTAAAGAACACAGAAGTTGCACATAAAAAGAAAAAGGAGAAGAAAAAAAAAACATGGCAGCTAAGCCTATGCTGGGAAATTGTGCAACTGTGTCAGTAAAAAATGCCACAGACTCACCACATTCTCCTGGATTTCACTGTTCGACACAGAGATGCTGATGGACAGCTCCTCTGGTGGAACACATAAAGAAAATATAGACCATTAGCCTTTCAGAACTGGCACCTCAGGACTCTGTGACCCTGCTGAACTAACTGCAAGTTTGCTCAAGTGCACTGCACATATCTCTCTGCATGGGAAGAAAAAGACTGTTCAACAATAGGATGGGGAACTGACGCACCATACTCAAGTTGACCCTGAATACTTAGAATTTGATTAATTTAATTATCCTCAGAATGATTAAAATAATGTGATCCACACAGTTATGCTATAGAGAAGAAAGACACTGTTCTCAATTAGACAGGCTATATTATGAAGCATCTCTCTAGACACACTAGCAGGTTATATGGTTGTGTTATTATGACATAACACTAATTTCGCAAAAATGTGCTTTTCAAACCATCAACCTCTTTCTGGAATTAATACAAAATAATGGGGTGCCATTTTTAATCAGAGACAACTGCAAGCTAGCACAGGAGTCCTGCTTAATTGAGATTGGCTAATGGGTACAGTATGTGTCGCCCATCCCCACCTGTGATTAGGTAAGAGCCAGGTCCTATTCTCATCTTTTCTCAAAAACAGAGATCAACTGTACGTCTGCACCAACTCGGGCACACAATGAGATGTTTAAGGTCTCTCCTCTCTCAATGGTGACATTTATGAAACTAAACATTTGGTTCATTATAACTTTATAACATTATAACTAAACTTGTGTGAGGTTGTGTCAACCATCTTTTTTGAAATAACAGACAGGCATGTCATAGAAATCAATTCAATGTTATCATCGACAAGATTCATAATACAAGCAATATAACCCTGTAAATCTGTCAAAGACGGGAAGACATGAAGACATGTGCCCTTATTAAACTTGTGACTGATAACCAGTCATCTCTATGCCATGAAGGTCTCCATGCACTGGCTACTCACTGTGGTCTTTGCCCTGTCCAGCAGCGGCACACACACTGGGCTGTGGTGTGACGGGCATCAGTGCCTGCCTGATGGCCTTCTCCCAGCCCTGGGCCACCTCCAGGCCCACGCCGGACGCCGCGAGCACGGGGTTGGGTACGTGGAGGTGCGGGCCCACCGTGTTCTCCCCCACGTAGTAGACCATGGTGGCGGTGATGATCTCAAAGCAGTGAGGGGTCCCTCCCAGAGCCAGGTTTCTGAAGTCCTTGGCAGACTCCACCTGAAGTATCTCCGACAGAGGAATCTCCTGTGGGTCAACAGCAGAGCGGGCTCCGTCAGTCCAGTAGCAAATTCGAAAGGTCAGTTGCTAACTAATTGTGAAAAGAAGTTGCTAGAATGAAAGGTCCCCAGGGTCAACTCCAAGTGACGACTATTCCGTTAATTAGGCATGCAAAAAATGGATCAGGGTCTCCACCCATTACTAGTAAGTCCACTGAACTGATAATAATGTTGGTAATTGTACATTATTTCTGGTGTTAATATAGGTCTGTCCTCCTATTAGATTTGGCTAAACACTGGCATCCTAAATTTGCTCTTGCTGAACTGTCACAGTTCCCTCCAAACTTCAAAATGAGGCAGGCGAGCCATCTGGCCAGCCCTTTTAAAAGTCCGCCTTCTGCCTCAGTCTCGGTGAATAAAAAAAAAAAAAACTGAAGGAGTTGGCTTCCACCAATAGGGGCCTGTGTACTGCCTGTGGTCTGCACAGAGTATCGGATGAAGTGCTTGTGGTTAGCAGGCCGCACCACGTGACTCAACCCACTGAAGAGCTTCATGATTACAAGGCAGCAGCAAAGCCTTTATGTGTGTGTGTATGTGTGTGTGTGTGTGTGTGTGTGTGTGTGAGCGCGCGCAAGTCAGCTTGGCACTAGCCACCGAGACACAGCGACTACTGTAATGGGGGTGGCCACTGGACAATGAGGGGGTGGAGGCCCGGGAGTCGTTAGCTGGAGACAGACTCGAAGCCCCCCCCATACCCCATCAGAGGCGAACATAAACCACAAGTGCAGGGGTCTCATCTTCAAACAGGAGAGACATATGACTTCCAAATGGAGAAGACAGAAGCCATGCGCAGCCATGCCGCTTGTCACACGACAGCAAAGAGTTGCATAAGTTACAGTGGTCACGGTAGACATGCCACCGAAAGAAACCCTCCCAGACATCGTTCAGTAGGCTTACAGATTAAGTCCACAGCAACAGCAAGGCACACAACTGATATGTATGTAATCTAGGTTGGATTTCCCAGTCATTTGAAAGCTATTTGGTTTCAGTATCATGTAGTGAGGTCATAATGAATTCGGAATAGTATTTTTCTCTTCCTGACAAAGGGAACAGAGTTTAGAGGCAAAATAAAATTCTGGAATACCAAAAGATGGTATACGGTAAGCAATAAGTCATCTTCAGTGGAAAAATCACAGATGGAAAGTCTTCAATACAGAATGCCATGAAACACTATGTAGTGTAAACCTCATTGGCTAGAGTGAGCAGTTTGTGAAAATGGAGCTTCACAAAAACATATAACTGAAACATGCTATTCTGACCTGGTGTGCTACAGCTAGTCAATTATCTAGACATGTTAACTAGCCAGTTAAGAAAACATAGCAAAAGCAATCCTTACACACAGGTGCCCTGCATGGTACAATTCAGCAATTAACATGCCATCATGCTCTAGTCTATGGCATGTGTG